>NW_009214455.1:3110-18751 GCF_000690835.1 Fulmarus glacialis
CCCTGCTGCTCTCCGCCCCCGTTCACAGCGCGCGCAAACAACCCCCTCCATTCCGTGCAAGTCGCTGCTGACAGGCGTGTGGTGACCGCCAGAGGGACCCTTTGCGCTGTGGCACCTTGAAGCACCTCACGTTTTAAAGGGTCATTTACGGCCAGGCCTACACAACAGGATACTGCGGAACATCATCTCCTAAGCCTTCACCGAAGGACTCTTACCGGTAAAGCCGGGCTTACAGCTACAGATGTAGCCCTCGGCCTTGTCGTAGCTGAAGGCCGGCGGCAGGCCTGGGACGAAAAAAAAGCGCTCCACGCAGTCACCCCCGGGGAGGCAGGGGCTGCTGCTGCACTCCCCGATGTCCTCCTCGCAGCGGGAACCCGCGTAGCCTGCGGAGAGACGCGAGGAGAAGGCGTTTAATTGACGCGCTAGCCGTTCATTCCAGACCTGGAAATATTATTGTGAATATTAGATGTGCTTGGTTTCAGGCTCTGTCACGTGCTAAAAGATTTCCTCTGCTTCTTCAAGGTGCGAACGTTTCCTTGCAGCTCTGTCAGGGCTCAGCAGCAGGACATCGCTGCGGCTATTCTGCATTAGCTGGCTGTGCTCTACAGACTTTGGTGTTTTTTAGGAAGTAAGGCGGAGATCTGTGTGGATAACAAGGTGCTGCATTGTGGTGAGATACACTCTCAGGTTGTGTGAAGTTTTCCTTTTGCATCACCTCCCTATGACAGAGGAGGACAGGGAGTATAAATTATGTGGTGTTTGTAAAGTGCTTTATCTGGAGTTTGAAGCGCCACAAAACTCCCCGATTTCTGGAAAACGCTAAGGGCTCTGTCCAATCTTTCCATTTCTAATACACCAAGAACCACGTGGTCCAACAACACTGTGGCATTTGCTCCTCACAGTGCTCTGTGCTCTTGTGTCCTCGGTAAGACACAGATGTTAAACTTTCTAGAGAGACTTCTTGTAGTTAGTCCGTGTGCTGAAAGAGTCACAGAGTCTCTCGAAGAACACAGTGCCTGTGTCCCTACGGGGGCTGTGGGAGCCTTTCTGCAAATGGCTGGATATGCAAGCAGTGCTGGTAGAGGAGAACACAGCCCAGTGCTTTTCACCCCACACTGCTAGACAGAAGAACTTGCATTGGTGATATGAAGGAGACCAGTTTCCCAATGTAACACCTAGTTTTATTTATAAACAGACAATATTTTGCATTGAAAAGTAAGTTTTTTAGACTGATTTAAAGGTCGTGTTAATGAAGAGTAAAAAAGGGTCAGCTGCAGCAGTGATTCATTTATGTACTGCATGGGTTGAAGGATTAAGCAACTGGCAAATGGATTCCAACTTTGATTTATCTCCTGACTCTACTCCATAATACTGGCACTTTTGTTTTTGCCAACTTCTGCTGTGCAGGGAAATCCTCAGCTGCAAAAGAGAGCAGCTTACCCATAGGGCTCTGACTAATGATGAGGAGTGAAGCCCATCTAAACACAAGCCCATAGAGTATCTTTAAGGTTATATAGCTTCAACGTTTTATTGTATCAGCAAAAAAATGAGGACATACCTACTACACAAGGAAAGAGAGTGTTTACAGGAGAACTTAGATCTTACCTGGCCAACAGTGGCACGTGTAATTGTCAGCGCTGTCCTCACAAGTGCCGTTATTGTAGCATGGTTGTGACCAACATAAGGGAGTTAGGGTCTCACAGTGTACGCCCATAAATCCAGTACCGGTACAGTTGCAGCTGTACCTGCAACACAGAATGCAATGTTCACTCTAGCTGGAAGTCCAGAGATCTGGGCTTTGTTCCCAGCCGTTGGGAACTAACAATGAGCTTTTTCCTGAAATACGTGGTTTTGTCTGGGGGAAAAAACTGCTTGTGGAATCAAACTGGTTTTGGCAGATCATTTCTTCTAAGAATTATTGATCTTTTTTTTTTCTTCTTTTTTTTAATTTTGGGGGAAAAAAGTTACTGTCATTTCCAATGCAATTTTTGTAGGCTTAACATTGTTCACAAAATGAAAAGGGGAGAGGCAGTAAATGTGTTAGTATCCCTTTCTCTTGGACTGGTAGAAATTGAATTGGCCAAAAAATAAGGCAATTTCTGTTCCTTGACTAAGTGATATCTTTTCTTTGATGAAAAATAATATTTTTTGTTGTTAGGTTAGTACAAAAATGTCAATTGCTTGCATAGTTCCAATCATAACAGTAACAGGAACTTCATTTTGATAGCAATGTTACTATTAAGGGTTTAGAAGTAAACAAACTAGTATATATAAATTAACAATATGCAGGTAATCAATAATGTCTGGGGGTTTTTTGTTTGTGGTTTTTTCCAAGTGAGCTAATTATTATAAAATACGTAACTCCTATGCTTAGGTCAAAAGGTATAAGGTCAACTTGCACGTGTCATAAGAAAAGACAGGCCTTTGCAAGATAACTGTGTTAAATGTACATGCTTGGATGATCTTTGTCTAATCATAATTATCAGAAACAAAAATTTATTCTTATATTCTTTTATTTTACATTAAAATGATACACTGGTTGTTTTACAATTGAAATCATGGAGAATCTTGCCGAACAAGAGGTAAGTGTACTTATTTGATAATTTCTGTGCTTAATATCTAAGTCTTAGACTTGGAGTAAATATATGGAGAGAAAGTGAAATTGTTGAACATAAGGGAGTATCAGAGAACAACTGGCTCCTGCAGTCTAACAAACCAAAAAGCGTAAACTTTTTACTACACTATTTAAGCGTACGTAAGCAGAAACTTCTGGCAGGCCAGTTTATTACTAGTCTATGGATTATTCTTAAATCAAAATCAGAGGTGCCTTGGACCAGGTGGCATTTGAATTTAGGATATAAAAAGTAATGAAGATGTGAATCAGAAAAATAATTTTCCTTCCGAGGTATGTTCTCAAAACAGAAGTCTCTTTCTTTCGCTTTTTCACACGTTTCCTCCATGTGCCTTCAGTTTGGTTCTGTTCAGCTTTGCTGCCTTAGTCCACGCTCCTTTTTCCCTTTGGTCCAGAATGAAGGAGCAGTGAGGAATATTCACAACTCACTGCTTAATGTGAAGCCCCACCTGTATGCCTTTTTTCTCAGATATTTTTAAGTGATGTTGCTGTCGACCTTCAGGGATTCTGGAGGATACCCTGCTTGTGGGCAGGCAGATGGCTTTTTCTATTAAGAGTGATACTCTTAGATACTCTACCTAACATATTTTTTGGGCTTCTTGTTTGATGTTCTCACAATATGCAGAAAGCAATAAGTGCAGATGTTCTTTCCTGTGCAATCAAAAGAGCATTGAAGGTCCTGGGAATATTTCCTACTGAAAAAAGGCTTGGAGCATGCAGAGGTATCCTCTGTGACTGCACACACCAGGTTCTGTAGGTCCAACTAAGGCACCTTTGTAAATCATTGAATTTAAATAAGAAATGTGCAATAACGTGAAACTGGTTTTTTAAGAGAACAAGTTCTACTTTGTTGCATTCATGAAACCTCACTGGAAGAATTGGTCTGAAATTTGGGAGAGAATTTGGCTCAGTGTTTGTATTTACGGCTTTAAATGCTAAACTTGTCGCCTTGCACATTTCTGTGAGAGCTGGTGGCACGCACAAAAGTCTCAGCTGTACTGTAGTGTTAGTTAGTTAGTTAGAAAAGGAAAACTGCTGTTAAAGACTACAATTCTTCTTTTAACCCAAAAAATACACAAAAGGAAGGAAATTGCAAGACATCCTTCTGTTTTGAATTGCTTTGTTGTCCAACCCTTTTCATCATTTAACAAACGTGGAAAAAGCTCCAATTGTTCTCCAGGTATCCTGCAGTATTACAAGCCAATTAAAATTGCTCTTACATGTACCTCAGCTTTAAAAGCTAGGAGAAAAACGAGTAGGATTAAGTCTGGTCTGAACGAGCATCCCAGTTGCTCACCTCATGCGAGTATCCTCAAAAGGCTTTCAGGTTACTGAGTGGGTCTGCTGTGAACTAGTTGGGTGCAAGGTGACCTCCCTCTCCCTGCTGTCATGCTTTAGCTACACTGGAAAATAGTAAATTGCTTTGTCCTGTTCAGAGTCATTCAGCGCTGCCAAAAAGGAGCTCCACAAGGTTGGTGCCATGTCACCACACTGTACAAAGCTCATTCCCAGAACATGATCTCTTCCCCCTCTCGTTCAAGACAAGCATGCCTTTCGCTGACTTGATTTTTGGACTGATGTTTGTGGCACTAAAATCTTCAAAACTGCTTTATAAAAACTGGAAAATACACAGTAAAGGACAAATCTTATACTGGCGAGGGGAGCACCTGCATGAATATGCTCATGAACTTTCAGCTTTTTTTTTTCTGTAACATAGACTTGAACTTATACATACACATTTTCAGCTTTGGGAATCTCATGCTGAGTATGCAAAGCCAGTATTGGTGAATAAATGCCAGACCTCTGGCTGCCTGGGCTGCGCTTGGACCTCTGTGCAGTACTATTAACATCAGGTGGAGAAACTTACTTTTCTGTTGCCTTGTATTCTCTTTATTTATTTATTTTTTCTTTGTCCATGGACTGCAGGTTGTTTTGAATAAGGAGCTGTTGTCCTATATGCCTGTAAAGTTCCCGACACATTTCCTAATGATATTCCTCTATTACTATGGTTACTATTATTACAGTTTTCCTCTGCCTCTCTTTTCTAATATTTCTGTCTGTCAGTGTGGGCAGCTGTTGTTGGCACGTTCAATTTTATACACTCTCACATCTCTCTTGGAAACTAAAGTTTGATGAGCGTTAGAAGCAGAATTCATCTGTAAATGACAGTCCTCAGGGCCAGACAAACAACACGTTGTAAATATTTAAAGTAAAAGTACAAGTGTGAAAGACGTACCACTTGATCGGTCTTTGCCGTAAATGTTTTGTTGTTCTATTGGCTCTGACGCCAGACTTGCATTCTTTAATTCTTTTCAAATTTAAAGTGAAATCAGTGAAGGATCAAGGAGTGAAATCCACAGTTTGAAATTAAATTAGCTACCTGGCAGTGTAGGCTCTTGTAGCATTCCCGTCTGCAAACAGCGGAGCTAATAGCGCCTCACATTAGCGTTACCCAGCTGTAGAAGACGTACCCATTGGCATCGTCTGTGCACTGTCCCCCGTTGAGGCACGGCCAGCTGACACACTCATCGATGTTGGTTTCGCAGAGGTCTCCAAGGAAGCCCGGCGCGCAGGAGCAGGCGAAGCTCCCCAGGGAATCCCGGCAGGTTGCGCCGTTCAGGCACGGCTGTGATGAGCACTCATCTATTTCCAGCTCACAGTTTGTACCTTCAAAAGCAAACCCCAAACTTAGAAGTACAATATTCACCTAATCTTTTTTTTTTTTTAAGTATTTTTAAAAGGAATTTCCTCCTCAATGTTCATTGCAAGACTAGATCTTTCAAGGCTTGGGAGAATTTACAAAAGAACAAACTAGCTATTATTCACAAGAATAGGTAGAATAACTTTTTATATTAGTTTGAATATGGAAACAGAACGAACTAATTTTCAGATTATTGAAACCATGCTACTATCATATTTATATAATACAGAAGTGACTAGTGATTTAATGACCTCAGAAAAGTCCATTTAAAGCTGCACATTTAATTGAATTCATTGGAAAGCTGACTGTTTAGCTGTGGTTTATTGCTTAATTTTTTTTAAGATTTAGCAATGTATAAATAAATTGGTCTATGATGCCATGTTTGCAACAGATCAGAATCTTGGAGCTGCTCTTCAGAGATAATTGATGGAACTAAATCAGTACTAATATTAGTTTACAGCTATTTATGATAGTTGGCAGGTTAAATGAACACTCCTTTTTCTTATCTCTAGCACAGCCCAGGAGATACTAAGAAATTTTCGTAACTAATGCCTTGCAGCTCCTGCTTTGATTATTTCAGGGTTTTATATGCTTACGTACTTATTTAGTATTTTAAGTAATAAAGAGTGTTTGGGTTTTTTTTAAAATAATTTTCACCTGCCAGGTCAATTAGTTTTAACAGCTACAGTATCAGCAACAAAACAGATGCAAAATGGCAGATTGTAATGAAGACTTCCCTATCTTTTGTTTGGCTTACCAAAGTAGCAGTAGTATTGTAAATAGTTTTCAGAGGAATTTCCTACTTGAAAGAGAATTTGCAGCCGTGAGAACGGGTTTCATTTTTTTGGAGAGGTGAAGTTTTCAGTACAAGATGATGGGGCAGGCTTTCAAAAGATGGGAACAGACACGTTTTGATGATGGGTATTGTCTTAGCAATTTATTTAGGAGCTCATTTTAATTCTTTCTTTATGCTGTTTTTGCCATCTCTGTCCTGCTGTGAAATCTGTACATTTTAAGAATATTTTTCTCAAAACACTGAGATTGCTAATATTTAGCACTGTTACTAATTTATTACTGATTACTAATTTATTTTGACCATTTTGAATGTAGAATCTTTAAAAAAAAAAAAAATCAATATTCTAGATAAATACCTGGAAATATCTTAAAATATCAAAACAAAATTTGAGGATGTTAGCTCATAGCTATTTTTCATTGTATTTAAACACAAAAGTGCAAATTCATCTTTTAGTAGTTATGAAATATTATTGTAATTTTAAAGAGTATATTTTTATCATTTCTTGAGACTGCATATAGAACACTGGATGGGTGAAGTCGCCAGTCCCCTGCCTCCAGTTGAAGGTTCACTGATTCAGCTAGCCACTACTTTCAGCGGGAGCCTGCCACGAGACCCTAGCATAGGAATGCTCCCTTATGGCTTTATGGTAATGTACATTACATCCAGATATAGTGAGCAATCCCTCTGTGGTCATTGCCCTGTGAATTCACTGTAATTGTAAACAATGTGTTTGCAGAAGTATGTCTAGTGACCGTAAATCTGCCAGAGCTTGTTAACAGCTTACTGCGAACATGAAAAATCATGTGACAAAACAAGCCCTGTTCAACTGATTCTCAGTTCAGCCAAATTTAAAACTGCAGGCCTGAGAACAGTCTGACGATTAACATGAGAACACAGCGTTGTTGTTTTGGTTCATGTCTTTAATCTATCAAGCCCAGTAACCTGCCTTCGGCAATGTTGCCTCAGAAGAAAACTTCTCTCGGTATAGTGCATCCAGCCAATGCGATGTGCCATGCAAACGGGAGGAATTCCTTCCTAGCCTCTACTGAATCTCCTGTCAGGCTTTCTTGTATGTGAAGAAGAGAGATGAAAAGATTAGATTTGCATTTGCACCTCAGTCTAACATTCTGTCATAAATATGCTGTATGCCAAATATCATATGCCAGAACGTAAAAAAAGCACCAACAAGCCCTGCCATGGTTATTGCATGGGGCTACAGCATTAAGAGCAAAGGTGTCCTGTCCTAGAGCAGGCAGAGTGTTTCAGCAGATACCGAACTGCACAAGTGGTTTGAATTGAAAGACTGGGCAGGTGGATGTAAGTGATATTTATAACTTTTGCCGTTTCTTTGAAGAACTAAGATTATTTCTAATACTGCTTGCTTTTTAAATGAGTCCTACTGTGCACTTCTTTGTACAGCCCCAGTCAATAAAAAGTAAATGCAGGCGAGGATGAAAGAGATGCAGCCAACGTTTTCAGACTTGCCTGCCTACAGATATATTGTAAAGTCACCTTCTGGTCAAAGATGCTAGAGGTTTGCAGGCTCAGTGTAGTTCCAGGTGGACCTGCATGTTCTTAGTATGGCCGGAAATAGGTATCCAGGTCACCCCTTCCGCTCTCCTGCACTGTAGTGCTTGCTGTGCTCGGGCACGGCAGGTACAGAAGACTGTCTCAAAATTCCTCAATCTGTATATAGTAATCTTATGTGCCGTCATCTGGATGGAGAGTGTCAGATGGCTATTTTCGAGGCACCAGCTTTGAAAGGGCAGGAAGAGAGTTCATCAAAAACTAGGTAGAGGGAAGAGTTCAGTTTCTTGGAGCAAAGCTTGCCCTTTTTGCAATATATAAATTTGCAATTTGTCTGAACAAACCACCAGTTACCTGCGTGCATGTGCAGACATAAGACGTTACAGGTCTTACAACACTGCACTAACCAGACGCAATTGGAGGAGAACAGTGGGGCTAAACCCGATCAAGCGTTTCAGCTGTGGGAAGTTATAAACTGTGACAAGCACTCTTTGGATATATGTGCCCTCTGCTAATCTTTATTTTGAAAACCCTTTGAAATGTGGCCAGTACTGCTGGGACCCTCTCACATCACAGTCTTGTGGTTAGGAGTCTCAGCAGCAAGCTGATAACCTGGGCCAAATCCTCTGCTCAGGCTGGCTAGGGCGTGAGGTGGGGAGCGCTGGTTTGAAATTTTAAAGGTGGGGAAGAAAACAGACCTTCCACTTTGTTGGCAATTGCTGTTGGATGGACAATGTTATTTGCCATCGATATCTGCAGTGATACTACCATGACCTTGTTGGGAAGTGAGATCTGTACTTGAGGTACTTCATCCCATGGTAGAGGCTGCATGAGAACTTAAAGATCCGTGTGGAATAATTTCTTCATATTGTACAGAGTTCATCCCAGCTACAGTTACATCATAGTAAAAGGTTTTGCACCAAGGATGAATCTAGCCCACTGTACCGATCACATCTGTCAGTGAAACACTTTCTCCTGCGCTTGTCTTGGGCTAAGACTGGCTTTTGCAACTGCCGTGCACCCCTGATAGTTCACACTAAAATGTTCACTGGCAATAGAGGACTGGCTTCAGCTGTGTCCAGCAAGGTAATTGATGTACCTTGCTGTGGGTAATAACAGGCTTTTACACCATGCTCTGTTGGGGTGAATTAAAAGCAAGTGCAATTAGTGCAATGGAGGAAAAAACGCATTTGATTAAGGTAGCCAGCAAAACTTCAACAAACCAATTGAGCTTCATTATTTAACAGCTGCGTGACACATGTCTTGTAAATAATTTCACACATGCAGAGCATTATCATAGAAACTGCGGATTTCATGCTAAATTTTCCACCCTTTGGCTCTTGGTGCATTCTAACCTCTTCCATTTGTGTAAGAATTATGTGTGACATTTCTCAGCTATTTTAAGAAGTGCTGCGGCATACCAATCATACAAAATAGCAGTCATAGTCCATGAAACAAGTAGCAACCGCAGCCAGTAACTCAAGCATTTGGTTAACATTACTGCTGTAGATTCTGTACATTCTCTACCTACATATCAAGAGATATAACCTTTTTAACATCTTAGGGAAATGAGATGAGGCTGGATGACTTCCCACAGTAATTCATGGTGTCAGGCCAAAATAATAACAGTTGGCAAGACCCCCTGACAGAGTAAATGAGGGTTTTTATTACCAGTGGGGACACCTCAGGGCTTTCATCCAGTAATCCCTCTGGCTTGTGCATTTAGTGCAACTCACAGCAAGGTGCAGAAAACAACAAAAAAGAATGCTTCTGATAAATCGTTTTGTTAAGTAGCCTTTAAAAGCTGGTGTTTTACTGCTGAAGGAACAGTCCGCTACTACTTTATAGAATTATTACGATTAGTCTCTTTGCTGCTGGAAGCAGCGTCGGAGCTGCATGTCAAAATACTGCAGCCTCTTCTGCTTTGTATTTTAGCCCTCTTCGCCTTCCTTGGCTCTCTCCTCATTTCTTAACTCTGCTTGTGCGGAGTATGGAGCACTCAGTGACATTGCTTGATTTTTAGTGAGAGCAGAGAGCATCAGCCTGGGAAACAGCAGAATTTCGTAATGAAAGTGGAGCGACTCCAGCAGAGTGAGTTTCCTCCAACAGTTTGATCTAAATCTTCATTTCTTTTTGTTTGGGCTTTACTATTTTCTTATGTTTTCTCTCTCTTTGTCTCTAAGGTGTATATTCTGCCCTTTCAAACTGAGTTCCCAGGCTATAGATCCAGGCCTGGACCCCACTAACAGTGCCAGTTAAACAAATACAGTTTCCTGAATACAACAGGAGGTCTGGGTTGAGTCTGATCATTGCGGAGTAACCATGCTGGTTGTTAATAGGTTTTTCCTTCCTTCTGCTCTTGGGCTTTCCCCTGGTTGTGTAGTTTTCTCCTCAGCTGGCCTGGGCTCGGACACCTGCTGGCAGCAGCAGGGTGGCGGGAAGGTAACAAGCTTCCTTCAAATAACATTCTCCGTGCTCATGAGGGATATTAACCGAGGGCTGACTTCCAACGAGTGCCGTGTCAGACACGGGAAAGCTGCTTTTTACCTCTGACTTCCCCTCCTGCCTGGGGATTCGGGGATAGAGCTGTAAACCACATCTCTCATTTCTTATTCATTTGAATCACTTGAAGCAATAGCTGATTTCCCCCCCCGCCTTTTGCTGTATGATTCTTTTTTTTCTTTGCTTACCTGACTGGCAATCTATCAGTAAAATGCCTCCCCTTTTCTCCTTTTAATGATTCAGTGTGCTGCCTCTTGCAGTCCTACCCCTGAATACAGCTTTGAAATTTGAAGGGAGCTGTCTCCCGCAAGGACTATATGCTCTACGGTAGAGGAATTAGGCAAGAAAAATCACGCTCATACCTTAAAAATGGAGCCACATAACATGGGATTATCAAAAAATGGGAGTTTGGGAACCTGATAATACTTTTCTTTCTATTTAGTTGCAAATGACTCCTCCGTTTCTGGGAAGGGCAGAGGAGAGGAAGTTAATGTGAAATGTCTAGGTTTAAGAGTACAGTTGTCGTGATTAGCAAATCAAGCAAGTCTAATTAGATCTAATTTTTAACCCTGTCAAACATAGGTTTTGTCTGAGGACCGAAAACTATGTATAGCACTCTGACGATACGCATTTTGAGAATGTTTCTTTTAAAAGGAAAGTTAACCTAGCCATGTGACATAGCTTGATGTTCATGAAACTGCTCTGTAGTTTTTGGTAAATGTGAGATTTCTTTAATCCTTCTCTATCTGATATCAGTAGTTCACAGTGATAAGGTAACCCATAATGTACCAACAGCCATTGGTGCCAAAGCTGAAGGCAGGGTGGTAATACAGACATGACTGAGTAAGTGTGTGGGTGGGGGAGTTGAACTTGGAACATGAATTATGATGGTTCTCCACAACACAAAGAAAAAGTTGTTTTAATAGTGCTTACCTGTGTACCCGAGTGGACAGATGCAGTCATACTGTCCTATCTGGTTGAGACACGTTGCCCCATTCAGGCACGGATCTGACACACATTCATTCACTTCCAGGTCACAGTGCTTGCCTTGGTAGCCTGGGACGCAGTAGCAGGAGTATTCATCAACCCCATCCCTGCATACTGCTCCATTGTGGCACGGTTCAGAAATGCATTCATCAAAATCCATTTCACAGAGTGTACCAGTGTATCCTGCACTACAAAGGCAGGTGGGCCCAGCCAGGCCATTTTGGCAGGTGCCTCCATGTTCACAAGGGTTTGTGTCACACATGCTGACGGCTGTTTCACAGGTAGGTCCATTATACCCAGCAGGGCACTCGCAAGTAAAGCTGAGGTTTCCAGCAGAGCTTAAACAGGTAGCGTTTTGAAGACAAGGGTTTGAGGAGCAAGGATCAGAGGTTTTATTGCAGAGTTCCTCCACGCTGTCCTCTGATATGTCTGCACAATGGCAAGTATCGTCTTTACGACCAGCAACGCATGTAGAGTTCTTTTGGCAAGAGGTTGACAGGCACCTGGAATCATTCCTCATGCAAAGTGACTCTAGAAAGAAAACGCAAAAAATCCAGAGGACTTCTACAGCACTGGGAGTAAACAAGAGTGAAAGAAGTGCAACTCTTAACACAACTGTGTTTCAAAACCAACACCTCCAATTGTTGGCTTCTTGGGAAGAAAACTGGGCTGGTTACTGTGTGACACGTATCACTAGACTAATAAATGTAAAATGAAAACAATTATGAAAATATGAGTAGGTTGTAATTTCCTGTTCTTGCCTCTTTCAACAACCATGGCCTGGAGTGTCAGGATTGCTTAACACTATATTAAGAGTAGAGTTGCAACGATATTGGTGGTTGTCAACAGATATCCAACAATATGGAGTGCATTTAGGTATATTTAAGACAATTTTTTTTTTTTTATTAGAAAAAGGAGTTGAACCACATTTCAATACCACTTTCAATACCACTTTGTATTCTTTTGTGGTGTAAGTTTTTTGTATTGGATTTCAACAAAGCTAAATGACTTGGCTGTAGTTATAGCTCAAGTAAGTAGTTCAAACCATCATGCACTTTGATTTTAGCTTCCTGATTATAAATAGTCCTTTGACAGCTGTACAGCATTTCCACCATAAAGAATCTCCCAAACACTGAGATTCAAAATAGCCCTCTGAGAGCCTTCCAGCCTCTGAGGCTGAAAGGACACAGTGTAAACATGTTCCTTAGCCTCCAGGAACTGAGCTCCTGGCAGTAATTAAAGGCCACTTGGAGTTGCCTTGCTGCTGTAAAGACTGGGTGACAATAACAGTAGCTACTTCTCACTTCTCAATCAAGGAGGAGCGAGCTGTTACCAGCATTGTTCATAACCCACCACTGAGAAATACTTACAGAGTTAAAGCAGTGAAAGTAGTGAAGGATGTTCTTTCTAGTAAAAGAAAACAAGAATTTTGCCATGAAAATGTGTAATTTTTTAAATCACGATTAATTGTCTCCATAACAAAATAGGTGGCTGTATTTAGATAAGCATAGCATACATATGTAGCTATATACCTGGTGCCTTAAATTCAGTTAGGCATACTAAGCAACAGCAGCAAGGTGCCAAATACTGAGTGCCTGAGATAGGTGTGTTGACCTGGGCTGAATCCTCTGCAATCACAGCTTCACTGCCAACAATATCAAGTGACCTGGTCTGAAGCTTGTGTACATTTATGTGTGCTATAATCAGGTCCCCCACATGCAGCACAGACATAGGTGAAGAGTGCAATGGGGTTCTATTGATCACTAAATTAATCTCGTAATATCATGTTGCTTCTGTCACGACTTGTCATTGTTTTGTTATGGGTCAGTGGAAACGGTGTTAATCAACAGCACACATCCTGCAGCATTTCGGAATTTTGTTACTTACATATAAATTGACTCAAGGCTGTAGAGATGGTGAGACCCAACTGGGATGATTGCAAATGGGGTGTTTGCTCTAGACCTCTATCTTGGTCTAAAGGTCAAGCTTTTGAATGTTGAGGAGAGGCTAGTGGAAGAAATCCTGGAGTTGCATCCAAATACTGTGCTAGTAAAATGAAACAATGGCAGATCAAACGCGTAGAGAATGATATTGGAGAGAAGAAAGGCAAGTAGTTACTGACATAAACTACCTAAAAGACAGGGCCCATATAAATACTGACCTAAAAAGCCAAATGTAAGTATAGTATTTTAATTCCTACTTATCAAATTGGAAAATCTGATCTGGAGTATAAGAAGAAGATTCTATCCAGCACAATTTTTTCTTTTGCACTGATTTTCACCATGTTATAAGAAATCCTCTACTGTAGAGTGAACATCTGAATACCATCAGACTTCTAATGTGATTACAGTGTGACATTCCTCAAAATATGAGGGTAAAACTGTAAACAAATATTTTGCATGTTGCTAGAAGAAAAAAAATCATTTGTATTGTGGGAGGGAAAAACAGCAGTCATATCTTGGCCAAGAATCTATGAAATAAAGCTGAATGTTCCTTTTGGAAAGAAGGTAGTGATTCAGAAGGGAAAGACTAGTTGGCTGGACAATGAAAGTTGCATTAAACAATCTGTATGAGAGTCCTGTAAACATCCTATTTTCTTCTTTCAGTTTATACTTTTATTCTGGAGTCTTGTTTGGAAATACGAAGGGTATGTGTCTTCCACATCAGTTACTTGAAAATGAATGGCAAAACAGCGTATGTTTGCACAAACAGGGTGTTATGGATGAGCTGAGCTTCTTGGAGAAATTCAGACCCATCTACCACCAGTCTCTAATTTCTTCCTGGTTCTTGGAACTGAGATTCAGGAGGGTGGACACAACAGAGAAGGAGATAGGGGATTGAAAGAGAAGCAGCATGTAGAGATACTTATCAATAACTGGGGCTAGACCAACGGTGATAAAGTCCTGGGACAGATCCTTGGCTGGCTGGGAAAGTGAGGGCCGAGGGTTGGTCACCTGAGGATAACAAACAACCACTGGGGATTGTCAGAGAATACAAACTGACTGATGAGGATGCATTTTCATAATGTGTATTTTAATACAGAATATAATTTAATCTGTTTTTTCCCAGGAAGGCTAAGTGGAGGAAGAAAGCCTCAGAAGGCTTTACCAGCTTGGGAAAGACAGTTTATGTAGATATGACTATGATAATAAATGGGGACGTTGGAAAAGTTTTCTGTGCTTTATTGTTGTGCCTTCTGACTTGAGGTGTACACAGAAGCAGCAGTGCCTCTCAGAAGCTGAATGAACTTGATGCTTATAAACAGGTACATTCACTGAGTCAAAGACCTAATTAATACTTGTTTGAATGAGCATGATAGAGATTTAACATTGTAACATTGATAGTAACGTTGTGATTTAAAACAAACTAACAGTGGTCTTAAGGATCACATAGAAATAGTTTCTTGATTGTTTCTTTTGGGGTGTTGCATGTGTAAGTAAAACCTGAGAAATGTTTTTATTTGAACTATTTTTAGCTGTTGTCATACTCATATATACCAGAGATGCAGAGGAGAAATAGCTAGAAAAGGTATGGTCTTTTCTCGGTAAAGATTATCTTTATTTAATGCAGGCTAAGACAGACCTGATTAAGAAAGCAAGCTAAACATTGATTAGCAGGAAGAGAACTGGAGCTTTATCTCTTGTTCTTTGAAGGAAAACAGGACAAAAATACTACTTCTGATTTAGCCTGCCTTTAAAATGACCATCCCCAAACCTGTTAACATTCAGTTTTGCACTGGGAGCATATATTTCATCCTAATGCGGTGTCAGCTGTACTTCCCCCAGCTCACAGCTCTCACTGAATGTAAAATTCAAGACATTGGCCATGGTATACTGACTTGCTCCACAGTCAGCAGTATCACGGACCTTTCTGCTCCTCAACACACCCTCATGTATGTTCTGATGTCCTAGTTTACATAATTTTGTATATTACCCATGTATTTAGTTTCTTTTCTTTAGCCTGGATAATAAAGAGCTTACTGCAATCTATTAATAGCAGTTAAAATGAGAAAAACTGCGTTCCTTAGGAACTTCTGCATCCCACATTTTTCTTGGGATTGCACAACTTTAAAGAACTTTCCATCTCTCTACCTACTTAAAATTCATTAAAAGTACAGGTTTGAAGAAGCATTGCAAATCTGAAGAAATTAACTATGATTAAGTTATAACGTTACCTAACTATTGTACTGTGTAAACTACAAGAGGTGAGGTCAATCATTCAAGTGCTTCTTAAGCAGGACACTGTGACATGAGAAGCAATTTAGTTAATTATTACTGCTTTTCCAGAGATAATTTGCATGCAACAACTCAATTTGTTGTAATGACTTTGTGTGAGAGAAATTGAAGCATTTGCCAGTCTGCAGTTTTGATAACATACTAGCTTTGAGCACTGGTTAAAAAGCTTTATAGCTCTTTGAGGCAGTAATAGCGGATGGAAAATGAGAGAAGAGGAAAGAAAGCCCTAAAAGCACAGTCGGTAGTGAAGGCAACCAATTT
>NW_009214456.1:0-5304 GCF_000690835.1 Fulmarus glacialis
ATATATATATAAAAAAATAATTGCTGTACTTGCCCTTTCAAAGTGTATAATTCAGAAAGAAGGTACTCACACTTATAATTTTACAGACTCAGATTTAAAATAACTGCTGAAGCAGAAAGCCCGAGGTCAATATACACATTTGGTATTTTGTTAGTTGAACTGGCCAAGTTCAACTTGTGAGATGAGCCCTGGCGAGAAAAGTGGGAATTACAGCCTAGTAAACACCAGCTGTCATCTTCATTGTTACAAGAGTAGAAATTAGTGCACAACAGAAACACATGTCTGGTGCTAACCAGCTAAGGTATTTTTAAGGTAGATACTAGGAAGAATGAAATGAAGTTAGGCTGGATGAAAGCTGGTATTTTTCCTGCCTTTCCCCTTTTGGTACAATTTCTTTTTTTTCTGTCTAATCCAAGGTTTACTCTAAGCTGGAGAGTTTAAAAAAATGTGCAGGATGGTATCTTTAAATGCTAGAATACAAAATTACATTAAGACCAACAACCTCCTACAAATCTTTGAGCTCTTTGCAGTAGGATGGGTTTTAAATCGGGAGGGGGGCGGGAGAGGGGCGGGGGAGAGACAGAGAGAGAGATGGCCCCTCTCTGTCCACCTTATTACCATAGCTGTGGTAGTCTGAAGAGGAATTGGCTCTTCCAAATAACTTCAGTATCTTATTTTCTTCTACTTTCATGCTTGTGAAATCTTCCTGTGGGAGAAACTTGGAGGACAAACTTCCCATGGACACCCCTTTCTAACTCAAATAATGTTTAGTTACTACTGGATGAAACTCTGTTATGTAGATGGATGTGATAAAACCTGTATCTGAAAACCTTTGTATTCACATTGCAATCTCCAGACCTGGAGAAACATCTTTTTAGAGGCTTCTCTTCCAAAATAATGCTAAAACTGATATTCCTTAGAGGCCCTCAATCAGGTTTCTGCTCCCATCTTTAGAAATTACTTAGAACTAAATTTCTTGCTTGGTCTGGCTAGTCTTCAGTAGAACATCTGAATAGTTCATTGTATGAAAGCTAAATAAAAGCATACAAAACTGAGGAGTTCTTTTGTCTTGAAACAACATAACGTATCAATGGAAGTGTTGGCTTTCCTAAAAATATATGCCAGATATTTCTTTTATGGGTATAAAAGCTATTGTAGAAGAAAAGAAGAACGCTGCAGAGTGGGATCTATGAGAACTCTATGACATCTATGACACTATTGAACATGGAACCACTTTATCTTCCTGACCCCGACACTCAGATCAAGCAAATTCAGCTTTACATTGTTGATTCCAGTAATAAATTAATCAATGGCAATCTCATCTCTGTAACAGCTTATTCTGTCAAGCTCAAATTTCACTCATTTCGCTGGCAAGACAAAGTTGTCCATTTCAAGGGGAGACATAACTGAACCATATTATCCACCCAACAAGCCATTCCTCACCAAGGTGTGGATGTGCTATGTATACTACTAGCACAATAGTGTTTACTGCATGTGGTTGAATATCTCTTTGCACTAAAATGTCCTTGTAATAGCCTTTGTCTCTGATGTTCAGTTACCATAAAAAGCTACTGGCGACATTATGTTCTTCCTCAGTTGTCAGCTGCTGATAAGTTGGGCAGTTCTGCCCTCAGTGATTCTGGGTATGGAAGGATGTATCACTAGATTTTCTATGTAATGTAGATAAGATAAGACTTTTCAAATCGGTGTAGCCCCCACATAATTTAATATAATTTAAGCCTCTCATTTCCCACCTTGTAATTAGAATATATTAAGCTGTTTCAGTGATCCTGAATATCAAAGTGCACAGGCACAAAAGTATTTCTCACCCTAATGTTATCAAGTCTGTAATATTTTAACAGAAAAGAAGACCTAAATGCAAATTTCCATTCTCTTTGTATAACATTTATGCAGTAAAGAATGAGTTGAGTACACGATTTTTCATTTCTGGATAGCTAGGAATAGTAATGCATGAGCTGCAGAAGAGAGCATTAATTTCTCAAGCTGCTAAGAAATGAAATGTTGCAGAGAGCGACTTGTTCTTCGACGGTGCTTTCTCAGCATTACGTTTTTTTTTTTCTCTTGCAAGATTCTTCATCAAAAGAAAAAGAGGAGATCACACTTCTGATTATATTAGATTAGAGCAAAGCCATGATCTCTCATACATTGATTTAGATACTGTATTTGAAGTATGAAGTTCTTATGCATCATTCCTTTCTTCTCATGGATGAGTCATTTTAAATTGTGTTGAAGTTCCCAAGGGCTAGTATTGGTCAAGAGGAAGAGGAAGGGTCTGGCAGTTTTTACATTCATTTTATTATGTCACATTTGGGCTAATTTCTAAATGGGACATAATTTTTTCCCCTTTTTTCTGTTTGTGTTTTTAATTCAGTCTTGCAATAACAGTTGTGTGGTGTTTTGGCTCTTATTTGCAGGCATGAGTACACACACATGCATGCTCATGTGAGTTCACTTGAGTGAGCCTGAGGATACAAGTTCCCATGACAAAAAAAATGTTTGGTTAGATCAGCTCCCTCACTCTCCAGTTGTAATGCTCACAGGGAATAAAATCCTCCTCTGTTTAGAGGTTCTGTGCCATCTTTTTGACACCATTTAACACCACTTCTGCCTTCCTCTAAGCATCTAATTGGGACTTGAGAAATGTGAAGGCCTTGGGTGAGTTTCTTGCACAGACGGATGAAATTCACTCCTGGAGAATAATTAGTTTCCTTTAACATGGAGGCTTTTTTAACAGGAGTCATGAGTTCGATGGGCTTTTATCAGCTCCCTGTAATGCTAACATCCTCAGAGACGTAATCTTCTGAAGTGTTGACACAAAGCTCCAAATGAGTTGTGGAATTTCACATCAGTTTTGAATCAGTACTACTGGTCCGATCCCACATATGTATAATGATGATGAAGTAAGAAGTCTGTCATCTGATGGTATTGTGACATATTTTATCTTATGAATCAATTTTGTTAAGTTGCAGAAATTTAAGATACCACAGATACTCTGTAAACTGAATTTCATTTATTTCTGCACATGTTCTGAACCCCTTGCATAGTTCAATTGTAAAAACTCAGGTGGCCTCTTCTATTTAATTTTCTGCTCTGTTACTCAGAGACAACTCCAGAAATTTCTGTGAAATTTAGAACATTCAATAGCAGTTTTGGAAATCTTGCCAGTCAGGCTGTCTCAAATGTCATTGCAAACACAGAAACTGATCTGATTTCACAGAAGGAATTGTAGAAGTGTTCATGTGCAGATGAACTGTTCATGTGTGGCTTAGTGACACTCAGCAGAAAAATCGAAGTCTTAGGGAAACTGGGCCTTCTATCATATAGTTCTGCCTTTAAAATAGAATTAGCCCTTCCAGAAGATCACTGTGGTAAGATATAACATTTGACAAGTATTATAGGACATAATGTAAAGAGTAGAAGGTAAAATAGCATGTGCAAATTCCTCAAAGTGTAGAGCAATTCCCCAAGCAAAAAACATCTAAAAATTGTTATGTGAAAGAGGAAAACCAGCAGGTTTTTCAGGCTGCTAAAACTTCTTTGTATATGCAGTGTGATTGCTTTGCTTTTGCATTTTTTTTTTCTTAGGCTTCAAGTGTTTTCGGTGCTATTAAGACATTGTAGGTGTCTTCTTTGACACCCACAATGGTGTCACCGGCTGTAAGATAGATAATAGTTTAAGGATGTGTACTTTTGTCAGAGAAGAGCAGGATCCTGAGCAGGATCTTGCCTGACAATAGTAGACTTCATCATGGAAACTTGTATCCACCCTTACTGAAATAGATGGAATTCCAGTGCTGTGACTGTCAATGTGACTGTTACGCTTTCAGCAATTTGCGTGTAGCTATAGGTCCTCTGGAGATCTGTTCTGCTTCTGAATAAAGAAAGATAACTATATATTTGCCCCTTAGACATGGCTGAAGCAATCAACAATCAGCAATCACTCATCCATTTACATTGCTTAGCAATAAATTTTTCTTGCTTAAACAATTCAACTAGTAAAGGGATCTATAGTCAGCTTGGACTCCAAGTTGCTTCCCGTCATGACAATAAATGCCATATCTTAGATTTGCTTTGTTTCTTTTGCTAGTGAAAAGCAATGGAGGAATTTATACTGCAATGTTGGCTTTTCAACTGTTGCTTTAATTGTTCTTCTTCTAACACTGTAAAGAACTGCAAGAGACGAAATATGTATTTTAGCATGGTGTTGTAGGTATGGGTGATGATAGCAACATAATTTTATTCACAGCTCTGAGTTGAATGAGTACTAGTCTCCGTCTTCCTCTAACTGAGAGTTACCTTAACGATGCTACAAAACTTTCTTCAGGCTATGTTCTAAATCCCACTGAAATGAGAGAGTCTTTCCATTGATTCCTCAGGATTTTATGTTAGTCTTCAAAGGCCAAAGAACAGAGCACTACAGAAGAAGAGAAGCAGGTGTAAATTAGCACATTCTTCTCTATCGTCTTTCAAGAAATTTCTCCATGTATTTGTCAGCGGATGAAAACACTCATTGAGATCCTCATACACCTATGAATTGTTTGATGTTTTGTTAGAAATTACCCTAGATGATCAACAACAGCAAATCCACTTATCAGCTGTGCTATGCTGGTAAATTCCTGTAGAGTTAGATGATTCATTGCTTTTATGGATGCTATTTTATGTCTTGTCATTTGTCTTTGAACAGCTACTCATTCTGTGGGAGACAAATTTGTGTGTTTCTCTTTTATGCTTCTTAATGTTTTCACTTTCTAGAAAATCGTAAGTGTGTGTGGGTGGTATCACTCATCTATTTGCATCTTTTCTTCTTTCCATTATTGATTGTTTGCTGGATGGTATAAAATGTAGCACATACTTGGGGATTTCTTTATAGCTTGTGACTGTGATGTGACAGTGTTGTCATAATGAATCAAATTAATACAAATAGAAAGGCCTATACTTTTCTATGGGGTGGGGGTGTTAGGAAATTTTGAAGAAAATAGAATCTGTTTTATAAAAAAATACTTTGTTCTGAAATGAATTTCATAGTATCCAAAAGCTGACCATTACAGCACTTATTTGTGATGTGCTGCTTTGGTCTCCCTTATTGGCAGTACTTGACAATGATCTCACTCCTACATTGGTATACTGAGATTTTTACTCTATCATCTTCTTTCCCAAACAGAATTCTATCATCTTGTACCTAAGAAAAATTTCCTGTATGTCAAAAGGATAAGGAACTTGTAAGCACTTCTGTGTTACTACCGGTAACACTACAGGTGTTAAAGGCTGTAATTTATTCCCTAC
>NW_009214456.1:5335-11016 GCF_000690835.1 Fulmarus glacialis
TCTTACATGTAAAGCCATTTCTATAACACTCGTAACTCTGGTGACTCAGTGCTTCATATCACTAAAAAGACATCACTGCCTCTAGAAGATGGATCTATCCTACTCCTTTTCTTTTCCAGCTAGTCTTTATTTTGATGCACTGTTTACTACTGTACTGAAAATATTTTCTAGCAACAAGCTTTGCCTAAATGCATTAATATTTGAACCTTTGGAATATGAACTTTTTAACTATTTTATTTTATGTTCTCAGTGCATTTGTTTTCTTAAGAAATTATGAGTTGAAATTTTGCATGAGATGCTCATCTGTTAACAGGGCAGTTGTGAAAGGTAGAGGGTTGTGCCATGTGGAAGACATCAGTGGCTGCAAAACTGCTCTAATTCTGGTTCAGAAAGGCTGTCTTAGCAAGGCCAAGAAGGGAAGACTTAGCACTGCAATAAGCTCTGGAATAGAGCTTATTCCCTTAATAGGGGGAAGCTATTTTGTATTTCATAAGCTAAAACACATGACAAAGCAAAACATTTTACTGTGGGTTCCTGGGGTCATGCAGGGGTTAAAAAGGGATAAAAAGGAGTTAAGGGTAATTTTCAGTGAGGAAAAATCCTTATTCATACTATGCAGGGAAAATACATTACGAGCCACGTTTAAGACAAAGGAAGATGTCAGCAATCAAATAGCAATTTAATTGTAATATTTATGTATACATTCATACAGATAGATAGATACAAATATACATACATACACATATATATATATCATGTGTATATCGTGTAGATGTTTATATAAGATATATTTGTAGTTCGGACCATCCAGAAATCTCAAAGTATCGTGCAAGTGCTAACTGATGAACCCTCAGAGTAATCCTGTAGAAACATTTTACCAACAAGGAAATTAAGCTACAGAGAGGTTAACAATCTTCTCCATGTCCACACAAATCAAGTCATCTGTGCTTATTCCATGTTATTACTAAATATAACAAAGCTATTTTAATCCATTGCTGGTGAAGAATTTTGTTGTAGGAACAAAAGGAAAGGGGAAAGCTACTTCAGGAGGGGAATGCCCACAGAACAAAAGCATTATTATAAATTCATTTTAGGAGTGGAAAATAAAGTTAGCAGAGATGTTTTGAGTAGAAATTACTTAGGCCTCCAGAAAAAAAAAAAGGAAAAGGAAAAGGAAAAGGAAAAGGAAAAGGAAAAGGAAAAGAAAAAGAAAGAAAAAGAAAAGAAGGAAAGAAAGTATGGTGAAAAAAAGAGTCTTCATATTCAACATGCTCACTGTATCTTCAGTTTCTTTTGTCCTAGTCATAGTTTTTTAATGTCATGGTGAATTAACTGTTTGACATACGTATCCAAAGTGATTGGGAGGAATAATATGACAACAAAAGGTGTCACTGGAGTTTTTTATTCACCTCCTTTTTTTGTGTCAACTCTTAGCACAAAAGTGAGGCATTTATGACGCAAAGGGTGAACTGGATCCAAAGTTGGGAATTTTTTTGCCTTGAAATACTAATTACAATGATAAGAGAACATCACAGTCTTTTATTTTCTAAAGCTTAGCTGTGCTTGAATAAGGGCTCTTGAACACTCCCCATTTTCAAGCACAGCGAGAGAAAATTTTGGTTGAGGCAGATATTGCCGCGAACTTGCTTGCACCTTTGCATGGAGGGAGTAGTGGGTAGAGGGTTGTTGTGCAGCTCCATCGTAGTGTAAAGGGTCTTAATCATGTTATACCTCCTGCTATTTGAGTTTGGGGGAGGTGGATGAGATGGGATTAGAAATAAGAAATGTATTCGTCTTGCTCCCTTAAAAGGCATATGTAGACCACATAGCAAGTTTATAGCTATATCTTTGTCAGAGGACCCAGGTAAATTCAACCCAGTCTAGCTGTAGGCAGCCCCATTCCCAGGTTAATGTGCTCTTTATTTGTGCCGTGATAACTCTGGGAAATACATTTTGCCATTCCTTTTTCCTGAGATAAATGGAACTGTTCTATAATTTCCTGATTTGTGGAAGAGTGGGAGGAACCAGAGGATTATGTGCATCCTCAATGAGGTAATCCTGACTGAATTTATCATCAAACTTGTGTGAGAGATTTTTGTGTGTGTGTGAGAAGGACAGAGAAAGGTTTGAGGTTTGCTCTGCAGTGGATTTTGAGCTATTTTGAAAATGAATTTGAAATCCAAGTTTCTCTATTAATTTAAGGTTTTCTTGAGACAGTGACTGATTGGCATATGTTTTCCAAATCTTTTGTCTTTAATTTCCTCAATTTCTTTCTAAATTGACTCTAAATTGAAAACTTCAGCTTCCTAGTCTATTTACATCTATATCTTTCTGTGGGCATAGATCCAGCCACATGGAATAAACTCTGTGCTCTTTCTTTCTTTCATCTGGTCTGCATTTGAAGTAGCAAAGTAGACTGATTCTGTTTCCTTCTATGGTCTGTCAAGAATTTCACAATGATCCTTTCTGCTCTTGTGTGCAGAAACAGAGCCAGTTTATCACATACAATCAGGAGCTCCTACCAAACATGTTTATTACTTTTTGAACTAGTATGGATTTTGTCTTTTCAGATTGTGTTCATTTTGACCATTTCTGCCTTTCTTTCCATTTCTAGCACTAATATTTCCAGTATTATTACTGCCTTTTAATACTTACACATAGTGCTTGATTATGTGGTCACATATTATTCCCTTTTAGGATATTATGCCACTGTCTCTGAACTTTCATGTCCCAATCCTAAAAAAGACTTGTGCGCTTGTTTAGGTTTAAGTGACGTGAGACAGTTTAGGATTATAGGACAATTAAGGTTGGGAGGGACTTCAGGAGGTCTCTGGTCCAATGTGATGCTCACATCAGGGTCAGCTCTAAGGTCAGAGCAGGGTGCTCAGGGCTTCGCCCAGTCGGGGTTTGAAACCGATGGAGGCTGCACAGTCTCAAAACCTGACAGCACATAAAGCAAATCAAATGCGTAAGTTTTTGCAAGACTAGTGTTTTAGACAGAGGTGTATGGTGTTTTGGGATACCATGAAATAAACACTACTAAACGAAATCATGCTTGGAAGTTGTGTATAGGAAATGCTCAAAGAAACACAGACGCTGTATGCATATCAATAAGTAAAAACTAATTAAGCTCCCTGATTATTATTTTTAACTGAAAGACCTCATATAGAAACAGCCTTTTGGCAACACATGCATTTAAGACATCCATTTTTTTCAACACTGCTGTCTCTCTCAGACAGCTGATTGATCTAACATCTCACTACCATTGCGATGGGCAGGTCTCATCCTCCCACTCCCCTTTCATTTCCTTTCGCTTCCCTGCATCTGTCTGTGTAATCCCAACCACTCTCACATACCCGCTCCAGGACCTCCCAATAAGCTAATTTAGCTAATGATATATTCTCCCACCCCCACCAGGTCAGTTTGCTGCAGATTTAGTGAGCTGAACTTGCTCATGCACATGGCCAGCAAAAGGAAGAACAAGGAGTAGGGAGGATGGGGCTGCTCATTTCCAGAACACCATGACATTAGATTGCTCAGCTGCTGTTAGTCTGCATGTCCATAATCCTTTTTTTTTCTTTTTTAAACAGGTTTTAATAATACTTTATATATAATTAAAAATACCATTTAAACTAGATTAAATGGAGGAAAGGTCTACAAATACTCGTTTTGAATCAAGCAACACTGGCAGTTTGATTTCCAGTAAAACTTGTTTTTTTGTTTTTGCTGTGTTTTAAGAATGTCATGGGTACGCATGTGTGCACAGGCACATGCGCGTGTGAGTGTATACATACACATATACAGAAACATACACCCAGGCATAGTCAGTGGAATTTTCCAACTATGTTAACGTTGTGGTTATGCCCTGATCCACCTCTATGGAGTGTTTGTAACAAGAAGTATGGTGTCATGGAAACTTATAAACTTCTTAAAATACCAAACCATGGGCTGATAGAATTGCAATCTGAAAGTTAACTTCGTGAAATACACAGAACTGATATCATATCAAAATAAATAGACCATAAAATATTGAGGGGGGATCTTACCATATGTTGTACACACACTGTAGAAAAAATGTTCAGCAATTCTGAAGACTTATTCTGTAATTAAGGTCTGGTATAATTAAAGATGTTCATGGCACAGAGCTAAGATTGTGCATTCTCACTATTGAATGCTTAACCATGATACCATAGTATTCTCCTAAATATAGATTTTGTGTGGAACAAAAGGGAAATCCTCAATGCTGCAAAATAATTAGCTCGAGCAGTTATCAATTGTGAGATGCATGCTCTTAGTTAAAAGCTCCATTCAGATTGAAAAGTCAAATAAAGAGAGATCTCCAGGTCAAAATCAGAAACAGAACAGAAAAAATGTCAGCTGGAAGTGTTTCTGTGTTTTTTACTCTCTCCTATTCCCTCACCCAAATCCCTAACTTAGCTTCCTCTCTGTCAAGAAACAAAAGCATAGAAAATAAAATAAAAGAGGATTTAAAAGCAAGAAAGCACATTTTAACACTAAAATGCTCCAGGCCTGCTTCAGATGATCTATCCAAATCACTCCCAAAACTATCATCAGTGGGCAAATAGTTAATGAATTATTAAATACTTTTATCCCATTTGGTGATTCCAGATGCAGGGAGTCCACTGCAATTTTTTTAAGTCCAGTGAAAAACTTACTTAATCATGTTTTTAACTAGATCATTAGTTGTAATACGTTTCATTGTTGTTGAAAACTGTTCTCATACAATACCATTAAGGGTTAGAGAGAAAATAAAATATTTTATTTCCTAACTGACAGTAGGAAAGTATTTTGAAAGATTCCCGTATTTTTTTTAGATTTCAGTGCATTTCCAATCGAGAGTGGAATTATCAATAGGAACATTTACTTCTTCTCTTGTCATCTAGTATTCTTCTCCCACATTTAAAGATACCAGGTGAGAGATATCAGACAACTGAAGATGAATATCTGGTTATCTTCTTCCGTCGTTTTTCCCAATACCTGATGGAAAACAAAATCTCTTCATGACAGTGCCTAATGAAATTATAGTAAGAATGGAAATTAATTTCATGAACAGTCAGTTCATGCCGGTTTTGCCCATTTTCCTCTCATTAGTTTGTTTCCTTGAGCCAGTGGGAAAGTGAAAATTTGAAACAGGGTGATAATGCTGGGAAGTCAGCACCAGTGCTAGGGCTGGTAGACAACAAGATCTAATCAACACCATTAAATACATGTGTGCATTTATCAAATGCAAACTAATCAGAGGCAGGACCAGGCAAGCAGTAGCACCCACCAGGACAGTCCAGGGCAGCTCCCTCCATCTAGGCTGTGTTACACGGCAGAATCCCGCTGCTGTGCTACCTTCCTGCGGAACCCTGCTACGTGTTGCTTTGGCCAGGCTGTGCGGCCAACATGTGCTCACGGTGCCCTGCAGCGGTCCAGGGGACTCGGCAGTCTGTGCCAGCTGCAGATCTGGCCTTGCATCATTAAAAGAGATATATGGGCCAAATACACATTTTTTCTCATTAGAGTTGGAGACATCTTCATACGTCTATTTGCAAGCATGTCTGGCACAGGTGAGACTTTTGGGAGTGCCCCCAAACGATGCTAGAGTACCCACATGCAAGGGGTCCAAGCAGTGGTGGCTGATGGCAGCAGGCCGGATCGATGGGCTGAGGCCAACT
>NW_009214457.1:0-1948 GCF_000690835.1 Fulmarus glacialis
ATCGTCACCAATGCTGCAGCCAGATGCGCGCTTCCAGCTGCAGCCGAGCCCCCCCGCTGTGCCCCAACCTGGGCATCACCCCCAGATCCCTCCTCTAACAGCCCCGGCTGATGTCGCTGCTCCCAAGCCCGGAGCTGCCGGCGTGATCCGTCCCGGAGGAGGACACACCATTGTCCCAGAGGAGGACACACCGTTGTCCCAGGGTTTCCCTCACCCTGTTGTACCAAACCGCGGGTCAGCCCCAGACCGGGCGCAGGCAGGGACCGGTGCCTGTGCCCCCTCCACGGCCGCACCGGGCTGGGGACCGACCAGCGCTTGGCTCGGCACACACACAAAAGCCTAAAGGGAATAAAAAATAAAAAGCATCAAATTATTACCACCAGGTATTTAAACCAACAGAACAGAAGGGATAACAACAGCGAGTAGCTGTTAAACGACCCCGTTAACAAACGCTTGGTGGGTCACTTCATCTTCCTGTCTCCTGAGCATCTCTCCCGTAATGCTGCTGGTCATAACAGGTGATATTAAATGTCACATTGGCAACAAAAGGTTTGTAAATCATGTTTTATTACAGTCCTCCAATACGGCATTGTGGCCTGCCCTCCTCTGGGCCACGCTGGCATGCCAGTTTTTACTCCATTTACAGCACAGTGAATATCCAGTTTACTTCCAATGCAAAAAAAAGACTTCGCAGGGCTGATCTAAAAATACAGTAACGTGCTCCCAAATTTCGGGTATGAATATTAGCAAATTCCTTCAACGATATCAAAATAAAACATGCTTCACACTTACGTATGTCAGTACTCACCTAGTCCAACCAAATCTGATGCTGTTTGACCCCAGTTGTTTTTAAAGGTTTCCAAATTCAACCAAAACTTAATCACCTCTACAAATAACAGAAAAACTGCTCACTTTCAAAATTTCAGATGTCTCTGCAAATTTAGCCTAAGCTGAATGTCTTGGGGAAGGAAAAGGACGAGGAGTGTCGGCAGGTGAAGTGGGGCACGAACGCCCTAGAAATGCCGGTCAATGCCAACGTTACCGGACAACTCTGGGGCTGTGGAGCGACGCTCTGAACATCCTGTAACGCTCTGGAACAAAGATCTGAACCCTCATCTGCATTCCCGGTACATGACATGTATATTTTCCTTACCCCATGCTATTCCCTTGCCATCTGCTCAGGAATCTCCTCTGCTTTGTTACTGTCGCTGTCATGTTTTCAAAGGCACAAGGTAGTCTTGACAAAACATGGAAAGAGCATACACCGACCGTCAGAGCCTACCGACAGCCTTTAAAATGTTTGATTTGCTCAATCTCAGCTGCTCACACAAAGAGGAATATTGCTCACACTCATATGCTCACAAACGTATTTTTAGTCAAGGGTTTTTAGCCCGATATTATTTCTCCGTTTTGCTTTAGAATTTCATCATCTGCTCATTCAGTTTATTGAAGATGATGACGAATTTTCCCACTTCCTGACTCGGTGTCAGACAAGCCCAACAAACCCAGTTTGCGTGCCACAATCGCTTCTCCCATCTGAAATAAGCTCAGAAGAAAATCCTGTGGGTTGGTATACACAGCAAGCAAACTAAATGGGTACTAAACCCCCACTTCCCTGCTGGCTTACATCTGACACGCTGCAAGTATCACTAGTGGTGCACGAGTGAAGCCGTTTGGGAGACGTGCTCCAGCCCGAGGCTCTCGTTACCGCAGTCCCGATGGCGAAACACCTCCTCACCCCAGGGGACACTCGGGTGTCGAGCTCGGGGGAAGTGCTGTCTAAAGGAAGAAAAAAGGCAAGTGTTAAGCTTAAGAGCACACTGAACGTCATTCACCCTCCACTCAAATCAATCATTCTAAATATTTAAATGTTTCCCAGGATAGACTCTGTTAAAGTGATTCCTCAAAGTCAAAGTAAATCCATGGAAGTAGATATCCTTTCTACTCT
>NW_009214457.1:1982-2852 GCF_000690835.1 Fulmarus glacialis
GCTGTAGTGCCACAGCCATTCAGCCTAGGTGACAGTTTCTCGTTACAGACATATTATTTTCCTATAGCTTTTATTACAACCTCTGTATCTCCCCTCCCAGGCACAGGCGAGACATTTTGGCTCTGACCTCGCTCTGCAGAGGGGCTCGCCGGGGCTGGGGGCAGGACGCCCAGCGACTCGCAAGCCGCGTGGCACGGGCACTGCCTGTTCTGCAGCGGCTGCAAGGGAGGAGGCATGAAAGCAGCCGGAAAGCAAGAGGCGGGGAAACTGAGGCTGGCATTGAGAGAACTGCAGACAAGGTCAGTAATGGCATTGCTGCTGCAGCCGCCAGCGTCTTCCTTAAACCTCTGCAGTTACACAACACGTATATAATAAAGTGACTCTCTGTCATCTTCTCAGGTGCATGCTGAGATATGCCACAATAAGCAAAAGCCAACGTTTTAAAATAAATTGATGACACATCACTAAAAAGAAAAGAAAGGTCAATAGCCAAGGATGGTCTTAATCAACATCAGATGATAAATCATGGAAGAGCCAATACATCCACAGATCAATGCTTCATTTACTGATTTTGGCATTTATGTTCCATTTTAAGCATTTGCAGCCAAAACGCACTTGAGCTCAGTTTTACACCTGAGACTTGCATCCTGTGCACAAAAACCTTTTCTTCTGCCAGCACCACCTGGGCACTATTTTGCCAAGTGCTCTTCTAACAGGCAAAGGCAGGCATGACACTGAAATATCCTGAAAATACATCTCTATATCAAAATTTTCTACTGTCAAATTCACACTGCCATCAAACCCCAGACAAGTTTCTCCGACGCCAGCTCTCGCTGCACCAGTTTCTGGATTTACTGCCATAGCCGTTGT
>NW_009214458.1:0-5831 GCF_000690835.1 Fulmarus glacialis
GGGAGGGACCAGGTGCTGCGGGCATGGCTGGTTTTAATTGTGCGCTGCAGGGCTGGGACTTCGTACGGAGGTGCTCGGCGTTAGGACAACAGACGGGCTAGGCCCCGCTCACCGACTGGTCTGTGCTCTAGGCTTACATAGCGTCTTCTGTGCGTACTCCTCGTGAATTGTGTGGGATCCAAAATGTAACTGGCGAGGGTACCGGGGCTTCTCGGCACCGCCTGGGTAGATAGATGAGACAAACCTATGTTTATGCTTCCACCCGGGCATGGCCCGCTCGTGCGGTGTGTGTGCTGCCCTGTGGGCTCTGGCACAGATCTACGCGCCTCTGAGCTCTGCACAGCCCTGAGTCCTTGGAACCGTGGGGTCCGTGCAGAGACAAACATGAAGTGCATGCACAAATACAGGCCTGGTTGCCAGCCAGTTCTTCTATTCTAGCTTTCTATCAAAGAAGTAGCTGCATTGCTTGATTAAATGGTTTTGTTCAGTGCAAATACAGTGTAAAATCTGCTTTCTGAGCAGTGTTTTTTAATTCTTAAGAATCAAAAAATAAGACTGAATTGAAATAAACATGATTTCTTGTCTAAAAGGAACGATTCTATTCTAATGCTCATTTTAATGTTTAGTGTCAACATCCTACTATTTATAGAATAGGAAGACAGATTTTTATGATTTTTTTTTATTCTTACTACACTTTCCACTTGTAATTTCATATCAGTGTGTTGAAATCAAACTGTGTCTGGAAACTAATTTTATTCTAGAAATATCACTTTCTTCATATCTTTTTTTCTTGTAGCAGGATCTTTGATGACCACAAAGCATTCACAGCCACAGTCTACATTTGCAAAAAGCCTAACTTCAACGAGTACAAATACTCCCTATTTTAAAGCAGCAGGTACAATTACGCTGTTTCTTTTGTTTTTCTTCTGTGGGCCTTTTTCCTCAGTATCTTGAGTTTAGTAGTGAAGTTTTTGAATTATGTCTTAGAAAGCTGTACATGCTTTCACAGTGGTAAAAGACATTATAGTATAACACATTATGAATTATTCTTCAATGCCTTAACAACTAGTTTGGATTATATAATTAGAAAATTGGTCCATATAAGATCTTACAACTAGAAAACAACCAGTTAAACTGCTGTTGTGGTTCATGTGTTTTACACCCTGTCAGGATGGTGGAAGTTCTTGAAAGACTCCAGCATTCTGCAAGAACTTGTTACTGTTCCTTATCCAACATAAATACAGATTTTTTAGCCAAGGGATGCGTCAGGATTGGCTGAAACACTCTTCTTGCTAGTAATTTAAGAGGTGATTCTGAACACAAATGGCTGAGCTAGCTGTAAGCAATTAGACCTGAACTAAAAGTAGGTTACATGTGTCAACCTGCTTCTATACCTAAACTGATTACTTCTGCTGAGAAATACTGGCTGAGGCGGCACTAATCCATGCTAAGCTCTGTTCTGGTGCTATACTGAATTGTGTTGCTGTGCTGTCCTGGACAGAACTCCTGCGAGATCCTTGCAGGGTACCCTGCTGTCTTGTGTAGCTCACGTGACTAACGCAGTGGTTCCCACAACACCAACTAGTAATGCTGTTCACTGTATAATAAGGAAAGCCCTTTATACAGTGTCAGTGCGTCTGTGTGTGTATATATATATGTATAAAAGAAAAAATATGTGTATATATATACTTTAGACTATACAGCTTTTTGTATTCGCTTTCTTAATTTTATTCACATGTTTCACCTTTCAGAAAGTACAGAAATTCCATCTTATGTGACTAAATGTCCTAGCAACGGGCTTTGCAGTAGATTGCCACCAGACTGTATGACATGTAACACAAACTATTCCTGTATATATGGGAAGCCGGCCACTTTTGATTGCAAAGTCAAGCCACATGTTCATTGTGTTGTAAGTAACCTGTTACTTTTAAACCCAAATTTAAGTAGTTTAATTAAACTGTGGCATCTTGTCATAAAATATAAAAAATTCATTTCCAGGTTCTTATATAGGCAGGCTTGCAGACCTACGATATATTTAATCATTCAACTGTAGGCCGTTGCTGAAGAGGCAGACCTACCCTTCTCTGTTTTGCCTTTCTTGCATTGGACCTTTTTGTTACGCAGCCATGCAATTGAGTTAAATCAATTTGTTGACCAATCAAAATTGAACCATTTTGAGGGTGGGGAGGCTAAATATCCATTAGAGCTACAAACTGATCTTACAGGTGAGACTGAATAAATCCTCCTTTTGGCAGTAGCCGTAGATTGCAGGAAGGCAGTAACGTTAAACTGCACTTTAATAACTCTTCGTCAGTTTTCTAATGTTGATTTTTCTATTTTACTTGACTACATCGAGGTAGCAAAGAGGGTAATTGTTATTTTGCCCCAAATGTCTCTCCATTAAATGTAATTTGATACTGCACACTGTGAATTTTTTTTATTACTAGTGAAGTCATAATGCTGTCCTTTTATAGGATCAGAATAACCACGAGCAGGAGAACTTTACAATTAACATGACATGCCAGTTTTGCTGGCAGCTTGCAACAACTGATTATGTATGTACCAATTCTACAAACTGCATGACGGTTTCTTGTCCGCGACAACGATATAATGCCACTTGTACAGTACGGGATCATATTCATTGTCTAGGTAAGGTGGGCTAAAACAGGTTCTGTAAAGAAGTTATTTTTCTAAAGAACTTCTTAACATTTTTTGTAATAGGTCAATACAATGATTGTTTATGTACATTGCAGTAACAGCCTGCGCCTTGATTAATCTACTGAATTTTTATAATTACATTTTAATTTTTAAGCGTAATAGTGACATCTAACTGTAAACATTGGCTTTTAATGCTGTTGTATACCTTCACATGAGACAAAATAGTTCCGTTTTATTTTTGTCAACTTCTATGAATTTGGACACCACTAATAGAATCAATATCAAATGTCTCACTGGGATAATTAAAACAATTCATGCTGGTTTCACCCAACTAGTTTAATTTTCCCCCTACTTGTTCAGTGACCTTGCATGTTTTCTGATGTGGGACAAAGATTGACGGAACAGAGGACTTTGGAGTATGTATGAGCTTTTGTGTTGACAGCGTTTGTTTCAATTAGTGTCAACCCTTTCAGACTCTTGTTAGAGAAATACAGTATCTTCTTGCTTGTCATTTTCTTACTCGTTATGTGGTCTTTGTTTGTTACATTAAGGTTTGAATGTTTTCTAATGTTTAGGTAATCGTGTCTTTCCTAAGATGCTGTATTGCAACTGGACTGGAGGTTATAAGTGGTCTACTGCCTTGGCGCTAAGGTACATGAGAACTATTAGATAACATCAAGCTAAAATAGATAACATTATTAGAAATAGATTAATTGTCTATTAAATCTTCAGTTTGTGTGTTTTTCTGCTTGGTATTTTTTAATGGTGTACTGAGTAACCGATATTTCATATAGTCTAGCTTAGAATTTGGAAGCATAGGATGCCCGAAGATTTCATATGCAAGGATGCTAGCTGTCTTCAGTAATGGAGCTTGAGAGAAAACATTTACCCTATTTCTGCATCGAATGTACTTTCTTGAGAGTAAATGCTAATGATTCTTCGGATTCACAAAGTCATCCATTTTCTGAGTAGAGAGGACATGCTTGCTTTTATTCTGTATGGTGTCAAATGAGGTACAAATGCTTAAAAAAATCTGCAGATTTATGTTTTTTTTCTCCCAAACAGCTAGGGCTGAAAATCATCCAAATTACTTCTTGGCATCTGAAATGAATGCAGCTGTTTCTGAATCTGATCGATGTCACTGAGCTGGCTATAGTTGGTGTACATTTGTTACGGCTTCCTTCCCAACTGTAACAGCTAGAAATGCCTTGAGACGAAGTTTCTTGCATTATAAATTATTAGGGGAGTGACCAGTGTAGCAGTGTTGAAAGAAAATATTTAGGTTATTTTTGGAATATTAAGCCATTAGAGCACCACAGTAGCGATTTGAAAGTAACTGAAGTTCTTTTGGTGGTAAGACCTTTTTCATTAAATTTTAATGTTTCAAAAGTGGTTAATATGATAAATTAGGTAGTAAGACTCTCTATTCCTGGAGCCAAAGATACAATAAGACTCTGATTAAGAAAGCGATCTAACGTACTTCCCTTTATAGCAAGAGTTGTTCTCTCTGCCACCAGCTGGAGAAATTTACTGTTGCCTGACTACTGCATGGGGCTGAATATAGCGTTTGGGTCTGTTTCTATAGCTTGTTTGTTGGGGTTTTTTTTAGCTTCTGCTAGCTTAGAAAAATCGAAATACATTTATAAATTTGAGAGTTTTGGGTTTTATTGCTTGTCATGAATGAAAAACTGCCAAGTCTCTGGATAGTATTAATCAGCTAAGAAATAGTGCTACTTCATTAAAAGCTTTCTCGTTTAATAACCCAGTCAGCTCTTTTCGTACAAAAAATGTATAATTTCTTGAATGATGTAGAGCAAAACTATCATCAACTTGTAGGTATGTCAGAAAGAATACCCAAACTGAGTTAATCTAAAAATAATAATAATGAATCATGTTTCTGTTCTTACAGCATCACCCTTGGTGGATTTGGTGCTGATCGTTTCTATCTGGGCCAGTGGCGGGAAGGTCTGGGAAAACTCTTCAGCTTTGGTGGACTTGGAATATGGACACTAATTGATGTGCTATTAATAGGTGTTGGCTATGTGGGACCTGCAGATGGTTCTCTTTATATTTAAATGTGGGTGCAACATATTTTGGAGAGGAGTAATTGCTTGGAAAGGGCTCTAAATAAAAGAATGTATAGATGTGAGCCTTTGAGGTAGAATGAAGAACAACTGTTCTTCTTATGTGCATACATTTTAATGTACAGTATCTGTACTTAGTTTGCCTTTCACTAAGGTAAAATAAAAGAGTGGATCACTGAGTAAGTTGAAATTCATTTTCTTTCTTCTATGGACATGCTATTTTTCTATGAAAAAAAGTTGAACAGCTAACCAAATTCTGCACTGTGCTTGAACTTGGATGATCTGTCAAGCACCAAAAGAGATAGAAACTAACTTGAATATTGAGTTGTTTACTTCATATTTGTATGCTTGAATTTAACTTTAAAGCTAACTTCCCTAAATATGTCGGTAATACATTCTTTTTTCGTATTTGTGGAAGGATAATTTATTTGCCTGAATTACTCTAGCAGTATGTAGATCACCATGTTATGATGTTAATTACACTCACCTCTGTTTTGGGATATAGCAAGAGCTAGCATTTGCTTAGTGACTTGTTGACTTAAAATTAGAATTAGATTGCAGTAACACTAAAAGCTAAATATGAAATAATTGAAATAGATTTTAGGATTGCTCCAGAATGTCTGTTTTGGTTGGGTTTGACCTGTGTATCAGTGGAAGGTACAACTCGTATTCTTGTGCTACTAAGCTTGCCAAGCTAATTGAGAAAAAGGGTTGGCAGTACAATCGGTGCGTTTATCCACTTAGGACTTCGTAACAAGGTCATATAGCAACCTGCAGAGCCATTGCAGAGGAGTAACTTCGTTTAGTTCCCTTACCTGCCCGCGGGCGGCTGCCTACCTCTCGGCAGGCGACATCTTCCCTGCCCTCCCCTTACACTGGACTTGAACTGTCGCTTGTGTAGTAGGAAGGCGCAGTACATCTGAAAATCTTGAATAAACGTGAAGCTTTTATGGAATTGAGAATTTACAGTGTTTTTTATGACCTCGCCTTCGCTCCTGCTGCACCTGTATTTCCGTGCTCGGGTGGCTGGCGGCGGGGCTGTGGCCGCGGCCCCCTGCTCAAGAGGTCACAGGGGCGGGGCGTGGCCCG
>NW_009214459.1:0-2614 GCF_000690835.1 Fulmarus glacialis
GGAGCCAGGGTTACCATGTGATGCTCGTGGTTGCTATGGAAACGGTGGTTTCTCACAAAAAGAGTCATAAATAGTCTCCGAGCCTCCCCGGAGCGCGGTCTGCACTGCCAGACTGCGGGCACCCCGAAAGTTGGGGGGTTGCTGCCGCCCTGCCCCAGTCCCTGCCCTGCGGGTCGGTGCCAGGGCTGCGCCGCAGCAGGAGCTGAGGCGGGGGGAGAAGCCGGAGAGCGGCTCCGCGCAGCCTTTCTCTGCAATTACAATCAGGACGCCACGTTTATTTTTGGATAAGCAGGACCTACTTTTTCCTGTGGCTCCCTAATAACGTACAAAACAGTAGGAAGCGAGTCAAGCTGAATCCCGTGCCTGCAGCTCGTAGCCTCTGGTACTTTGCATAATCAGGGCTTGTCATTCCCCATCAGCTTCAGCTCAGAAACCGAAGAGGCAAAGCCGTGTAAGGTGGCAACGAGCTTAGAAGAAGCCTTCGGAGAACAAATCTGTCCATCGCTGATAGGGGATTATTTTAATACCGGATTCCTTGATAGAAGTCCGCACGCCGGTCTAGCTGGCCAAGTTAAAGGACCTCTTACCAGAACCAGCTTCAGCCTCAACAACACTAACCCCAAATCAGTTTAACGTCACTGCTTGCTTGCCGACCGCACTAAAAGCTCCCTGCCGAGCAAAGGTTAACAAAGTTAGCGACAGCAGAAGCAGAGATGTTCCTGGTTATCCTCGCTGTCATCCAAGCTCCTGCGGGTGGGCTGAGCTCCTCTCCCCTCCCGTCCGCGACACATCCGATATTTGCCAGCCGGAGCTGCCTCACCAAATGCCACCCGGTGAGGATTTATAGGAGTCCAGGTCTCCCCGAGGCAGCCAAGCAGCGTTGGCCAAGAACCCTCCCTACTTGTAATGATTGATGGACTCTGTTCCCTTCAGCTACAGCTCCCCTGCTATAGCAGAGCTTTTTGTAATCAGTGAAATGATTTAGAAACAAGACACCGGGAATGCAAATGGTTTGTATCTAAGTCCCCTAGTTAGCATGGCACAGCTAAACTCTGGCCTAATTTAATTGCATATCCAAATTCCGCATCCTCTAAAGAGTATCAGCAGATTTCATTAAACTTCTTCACATTATCATGTAATCTGTCAATTAGCTTTGTGTGCAACAGCAAACAAGGAGCTTTATCTTAAGTAAAACATAAAACATTTACACCCCTCCTACAGCCTTTTCTTTTTCTTTGCCCATCCATGATTTTAGAAAAGAAAAAACCACAACCCTTCTTTTGTTTGCATTTGTGCTCCTCTAAGAAGCAGGAGCATCTCCCATGCTCATCCACATGGAGCAGAAGCATGCTGGACTTTAAGATTTATGTCAGACCTGCCTTGTATGTGGGTGCATTTCAGCAAGCCACTCGGATAATTCATGCTTCGTTTTCCCCTCTGGAAGAAAACCACAACACTATTCTCTGCCTTAACAACAGATGAGCAATGAGAAACAGTTCATCGATGCCCATTGTAGAACTCCAGCTCTGCTGTGTGAAAAGGGTCTCCAGAAATGCAAACTATTTTATTTCCATCAGTGAGATATTAAACTGCAACAGCAGTTGCAAAGGAGAATGGCCGGAGTCAGGCACGCTCCAGGCTGGTCAGTGACTGCTCCTTTCGGAGATCGGCTCTGACTCCAGGATTTGGGAAGGTCTCCCTCTCTCTGCATAGTCTGGGGACTCCTATTCCTACAGTATTTATTAGGCATCCCCTGTGGTACCAGAAGCAACAGAAAGGCATTAAAACAAGTTAATGTGTTTCATACAACATCAGTTTTCAGAGTGGGGTTTGTAAGTTATCCTTCAGTCATGGCCATCAGCCTTCCTCTCTGGCTAGAGAGGAAAAAAAGCTGAAAAATGCTTTTTGTATATTCTGCAAAACAAAAAAAACTCTGTGCTTTGGTAGGGGCAGGAAAATACCTTTGCATCATGTGCACACAGATTCAAAACTTCTAAAAAGGTGCAGACTTCTCCAAAAAAGCAGACTGAAGAGACGTCTCAGTTACACCACCTACCAGAAGCAACGAGGTCAAGACCTGGCGGCACAGGATTTCTAGAAACAGGAAAGCATCTATCAGGTAACACCAAATCCCAAAGTAAAGCATCACCTGGCACATCAGAGCCAGATGAGAAAGAAACACTCGTTACAGCATGACTTATTCCTGAGAAGACTGAATGTAACGGGGTTCACCACGATCTGTGTCAACTGGCGGAGATGATATGAAACAGCCCCATGACCTCCTCAGCACAAACAGCAACAGAGCTCGCTCTGAAACCGTAACAGAGCTTGGTAATTTGAAAAAGCCTGAAACAGCCTGCATTGCAGAAAGAGGCTGCGAAACTCCTGAAGAGTTTCATAACTATGAATTAGCGAAGGTAACTACAGATGGCACCGAGAACTCGGCTCCCTCCTGCTTTGCAACGTCGTTTCTTGCCCGGTTTCGGAGCCACGTGCTGCAAAGCAGCTCCTCGCGTCCCTCTGTCTTCACGGCCCGTCCCAGCACCACCCCGTCCCGCGCGCGGGGGACCCCGTGAGCCCCAGCCTGCGCCGCGAGGAACCTGCGCCCCCGGGA
>NW_009214460.1:0-12500 GCF_000690835.1 Fulmarus glacialis
AAATAAATAAAAAATATTTAAATACCACCACATCTAAAACTCATAATTGAAAATTTTAAGGGAGAAAGATGATGCTCCACCATAAGAGGGCAGCAAGAATAAAAAGGAGTATGTAGAAAGAGAAAAATATAAATTTAATAAGCAGTTTGGTAACTATATGACTTTTACCCATGTTGAACCCTCTGCGTGATGCTCTCCATTAATATTGAAAATAAATTGCTTTCCTAACCTAAGTCTTACATGCCCTCTCCAATTATACAGTTGTATATGAAACGTCTTTGGAAGACTTTATATACTACCATTCAAAGTTGATGGTGTTAGTGATGACTCCATTTATTTTAGCTCATAGTATGGAGTATTTGCATCTCTCTGCACTTTGTAAGTCAATATATACCTCTATTTCTATTGCACATTTGTAGAGAGTTTGTGACTTCTCAGGGATCGCTTGCCTTTTAACCAGTAATCAGATACCTGGGAATATGAAAGTCCCTGTAACAAAATAGAAAAAAAGATAATATTTTTCCTTTTTTCCTGTATTACTCATCTGGGTGCTGAGAACTGTCCTGGTTTACTGCAGCTCCTGTTTTATTCTGTCCCAGTTTAGTTACTTATAGTAGGTACACGATGCCTGGCCACCGATCCACTCTCACCTGAGCAGACCGAATCTCCCACATGACCAAGCAATTTGCCGTAATTTACGTACGGGTCTTTGGTCTCATTTGCTTCACGTAGGCACAGTGCCTGGGACTGAGCGATGAGGTATGATGTCATTTCTCCCATGTTGGTTAGCACTTACTGCAGGCTGGCTGTTAAACAGGTCAGTGGGTGAGGTGTATGGAGAGGTGGCCGCAGAGACATCAATCAAAGCAGCGCACTCTCCTTGCATCTGTGGGGGATTGTGTGCCCCTCTCCCCTCCGGCTCCATAACAGCACGTGTTGGCAGAGAAACAGCCGTGAGGCCATGTCCATAGCGGGAATATTAGACACAAATCCAAATATTGGCCACAGATTTCGCTGCAGCTTGGTACTCAACGCAAAAAGCGTTTTGGGCAGCAGCAGGGACCCTCCAGCTAAACCGGTGAGCTGCAGAGCGTGTCTTGGAGGGGCTTGGGGCGGTGAGGGTGCTCTCATCGTCAGGTGTGTCCCATGCTGAGCCGGGGAGGAAAGGGGCCGTTGTGAGGAGCAGGGGTAGGATTTGGGAAGTCGGGGCACAGGGAGCAGAGATGAGAGCACCCGATGATGGAGGAAGGAACACAGGACCTGCTAGCAGCACAGCTCTGAAAAAATTTAAGCTCTTGTGCCAGCAGGATGTTCAGCTGATGCATCATACCTCCATACACCCTTTTTCCTTTCTGACATCAATGTACAAACTCTCCCCACTTTTCGTTTTTTGGGATTTCTCATTCTTCACCTGTTATTGTACTGTCCCTGCTCTCTCCAGTGCATTTGCAGTGGGACTAAATTTTTGATGGGAGCTTGGGGCAGAGGAGGGTTGGACTGGAGGCACGGATATGTTTTTAGCTAAGGGGCACAGTTAGATAACCATGTAGCCTTTACTTTACCTGCACTAGGCCTCAGAAGCTGCTTTGGATAGAAGCATAATGAATAAAGGACAGAAAGGATCAATGACTGGACCAACAAGCTCATTTCTTGCTGTTGTGGATAATCGCATCATATCATCCTATCCACAATTTTTAGCATGTCTCACTGAAGTTAGAGACTTTCCTTAACATAATGCCAGAAACAGCTTTTTAAAAAAGGTAAGGTCAGACTCTGTTTTCCTTTTTAGCAATGTGAACATTTTTAAGTTTTGGGGGATTTTTGCTGTCTATTTCCTCACTAGTAAGAGTTGTTACCTCTTTGTTTTGGCACTTCGGGCTAACTGCCTATTGTAACTTTTGAGTTCAAGTAGGTGGGTCAGTTTGTAAGGTAAAGATTGAATTCCCAGTAAATGAATACTTCAAAAACATCACTTTTGCTCTTGTTATGGGATCTTATTACTACTCTCATAGATAAAATGAAAGGCTCTAACTCCATCTAATGTTCAAAACGCTGAGCACCCAGCATCTGTGTAATCTGCTTGTAAAATATGACAGCTTTCCCACGATACAAATATTATTCTCTTACTGTCATGGTTACACAACCTAAAAACCATCTGAACAACACTCACAATATGATACAATATAATATAATGCAGCACACCTTCTTAATAGCAATAGCCAATTTTTTTTCTTTTTTTAGTTCTTCATACTGTTTTAATGCACTGGCAATATTAATTTTTTTTTATGAATCATCTCATTTCAGTAAGTATAAGGAAAAAAGATAGAGGTTTTTCTAAGATTATAGTGAAATCAACAGAGTGATGCAAAATAAGATTAGCACTTCTGTCACAACTAGCATTTCCAGGTCATTCTCAGCATTTCGTCTGCTTTTGAAACAAATTAGTACTCACCAAAAGCTTTACTAACACTGTATTTGAATGTTTGTACACTCATGCTGTTTACACTACAGCGTATCTCAGCTGAATACTGTAAAAAGAGAAGAAGCTGTGCATATGTTTACGGGCAGAGCTCAGACCTGTAAGTGGACATGCATGGGTACACGCATAGCTTTTCCCTTCAAAGCGTATCTTCTTGATTCGAACACAAATTTGAAAATCTATGAGCCACGATAATATTAACTCCCAGTTTCTTTGACCCCTCATAAAACAAAAGAAGAATGAGTGTTTGGCTAAAAGGATTCTAATGATGCCTTTGGACTCTTATGTTCACGTAATGACTAGTAGAAAGATTTATATGCCCTGTATAGGTATAATTAGACACCCACAAACCCATTGACCCTGCCGAGGTGAAGAGCTCTCCTGCTTTTTGTTTCAGCAGTTGAATCAATACTTGAACGTTTTACCACTGTGGAGTGAAATTGAGGAAATGAAAATCTGATAATTTTGCTCCCAGTGCAGTCTAGACAGAGGAGAGCAGTTTTAGTCTTTGACAGGAAGATCTATTTCCAGTTTCTCAAAAGGCTAGTGTCAATTTTGAAACTTCTCTTATTATTGATTTTCAGTTTTGTTAAAAAGGATGTTTTATTAGAAATATTAGTCCCAGTTACAATGTAAGCTTATGTCTGTTTCACAGGTTGATGAAATCATGGTTTAATTTTGGTCTGAATCACAGGATACTTCTGCCTGATGACTTTTGTAGCAAAAAATGCAGTCTGAAGAAGTTAATTTCATCGTGTCTCCTAAATCTACGTAAGTCAGAACAGAACTCTGTAGGCAATAGTGCAGGTTAATATAGGAAATGCAGTGCATATGAAGAAAGTACATAGTTTGGCATAATCATAATACTCATGAGGTATTATCTTTATTTGAAATACATTGCTTTTTGTGGGTTTTTTTTTTGGTTTTCGTTTTGGTTTTAACGAAAAGAGTAATTCCTCATAGGTGTAAAAAATGTAAAAATATTAAATAGAAATACTTTAGGGTGGACCTTGAAGCATAAGGCAATGATATTAAATTGCAAAGCAACATAATAACACAAAGGAAATTATATTTAACCCAAACAAATAATAAATACTTAAATATTCCTGTAATTTAGGAAGAAGTATCAGAAAACTGATAATGTTAACTTTTTATTTACTGTGGTATACAGTTTACATGTTGTGTAATGTATTATGTGTGGCTAATAGTTATTTTGTTTTTTCCATTGAATTTGCTTGATCATATTAATAAAGTCCACTGATTTTAATGTTCTGTCACTTGGTTTTCACCTATCGTATCACATTGGCTCAGCTCAGGTGCTGTTTTTATTGTAGAAGTTCATAATGTGTTGAAAACACATATAATCGTAAGAGATCTGAATAAAATTTCAGCAGAATCAAAAATCCTCAAGACCCCTTAAAGACAAAATAGAAGTCTTTTTATATGTACAGACTAAGAAGCTTAGGATTAGAATAGCACAGATGGTTCAAGTATTAAACAGAAATTACTTTTTGCACACACAAAAATGTGTCAATAAGTAAGCTACTACAGAATTAAATAGACCACTTTTCTAATTCATTAAGACAACAGGATTCAGCTCTAGGGGTGCATCACATGCCTTGTTTTAATGCTCTGTCTAGTAGAAGGAGAAATCAAGGTATAATATTTTGATATATAATCAGTTCTGAAGGCTTTGATTTACGTTGGTATCTGTTTCGGCTCACCATTTGGCAATGCTTACTGCCTTCCCCAAAACAGTTCACACTGGAAGTAATCTCTGATACTTATTTTTCTTTGTCTTTGCCTTTAACATGCTCCTGAGACAGACACAGCTTTTGGGGATGAAGAAATTGATATTAAATATGCACATCAGGACACGCGTTTACTTTTTTACAGCTGCATTTCCTGCCAATGGAATTTTATTAAGCACAAGTTAATGAAGCTTTAGGACTCTCAGTCCCTACTCCCACAGGGCTAATAAAAGTAAAATTCTGATTTACTAAACCCTTCAAAAAAGGAAGTAAACCCCCACCCCCCAACCCTACAACTCTTTACTTATTCAATCAAAGTTGAGCTTCCTGCATGGTTTGCATGTTCTTCATTTGGTTGCGCTTGAAATCATAAGTACATACGACATTTTTGGAGGTATGCATTGAGTGACAAGGTGCTGTGAATTTTGTTAATTGAAAAGTCTAAATTCATCTCCTTCAATCACACATATTTATTTACCTAATATGGAATATTTTCTCACAGAATCCCAAGGTCACACAAAATCTAAGATATTATTCAGGTACTGGTGGGGGTTGCCTTAGATTATCTAAGTTTTTGCCTTTACAAAAAAGTATGTGATTATTTGAAAGGATTTGCAAATCATGATAAAATGATGTTAAGCACGGTAGTACTTAACCTTTTAAGAGTGTCCATGAAAGATACATCTTTAAAAGGGCTAGTTTAGACCTAATACAGAATGATTACTTCAGCTAGATGCTAAGTATGCTGGGTAGTGGCAAATTACTGATCAGCTGTTTGTCATGGGTTTTTTACTCCTTCAAGGTAACTCAATAAAACTGCCGTGTTATTTTTCTTTTTTTTTTAAAGTAAAATGAAAATGCTGTAGATTGTCCCTACTAGTAAGGAAATGTACTCTCTCCCCTCTGTCTGCAGTCATTCAAGATAGATGCCTTTCAGCAGGTAATTTAAAAACCAAAATTCTCTCATTTTTTCTGTACATTTTGTATGCTGTTTTCAAAGCAGCAATTCAGCAATCAAATACCAAGAAGGGATTTTTCTATTTTGTCAGAGTAAACATGACTTGTGCTCAATATTTAGAATTCAAGGCAGGTTTTTTTTTTTTTCTGCAAGTATTATTAGTTGTAGTTTTACCATAGAATGTCATTACAATACATAAAATCATCTTTTTCCCGTATATGTGTAAATAATGAAAAAAAAATTCTAGAAATATGGGGGAAAAGTTACATGTAGCTTAAAGGAATAGTTGAAAGTCTATTTATTGCTAAATAGATGACTTGCTAATCAGAAATTTGTTCTTCTTGTGGGTACCCTCTTATTTCTCCACATTTAAGAAGCGAAACATGTAATGCTGTGTAGCTAGTGACTTTTAAATCTAGATTAAGGAGAAGATGAAAACCAGAAGCTAAATATCCATGAAGTGAAAAAGCACAGTGTGATGCAAGTACCTGCCCATTCACAGGCTAGAGGCGTTCTGACAGTGACACGATTCCTCTGTCTTGCATACGAGCTCTTCAAATTAAAACAGGAGCTGCAGACAGCGGGCAGTCCCTCTTCTGTACAGCTCATCCTGCAAACTAGTTTGAGAACTACATATTGTCACTTGCCTGTGTAGTTTAAGGAAGAGCAACACAGGATAACAAAATGAGAATAAAACCTAAAGTCCTCTTAGCTGTTGCTACTGACCCCTATTGAAACCAATTAGCTAATACTAATTTCTGTCCTTAAAGCACAAAACTTATCCCCTCTGCACCCTTGTGCATGGAGGAGGGGTTTAGCCACTGTCAGTGTCGTTAGAATTAATGCATTCCCCACCCCTCACCCCTTTCTTTTTTTAAGTACAGGAGTAGGAAAAAAAATCAAGTTGTATGGTCTACAGCCACTCTAATAATTCATCTGAAAGAGTAAGTGAAATTTTTGTGTTTTCAGAAGCATGATTCACACCAGTATTTTTTAGAATGCTCTTCTTTGAAAACAAGTTGCAGTATAACCTCCGTTTTCAGATAGTCTGTCCCTGCTTCTGCTGCTCATTCTTGAAGTGGTGTATAACCAAAGAGATCCCCTAATCTTGGCAGAAGTTCCTTTGCTACAGTAAGAATAAAGTGAGATAATGGGGTTGATGAATTAGAGGGAAAGCAACAAACATACAGAGAATACAAAGAATAGGAGAATCTGGCCTAAACTTAGCCTTATGCTTCACAGACACACACACATACACGCACACAACTTTAGAGAACAGCTCCTATTTCTCAAACAATTATTCCTCTCTGCAGCAACCTACAAGAGTCTATGTGCTGTGAGCATGTGTCCTCAACACCCTTGCTCTCAGAGAGATCATGAGTTTCTGGACAGAGTGGGTATCATCTAGCAGGTCAAATTGGCCAAAACTGATCCAAGCATGACAAAGTGCAAAGGCTCAACTGCCTTGTAAATAACATGTTATAAACATATGTTAATTATGCAATTGAATGTCATTCATTGCAGCTCTTGATGGTCGATGGAAGGAACAATTCATATCTTTAAAAGTCCATAATTACATAATTATACAATAGTCTGTAATTGCAAATAATTGGATAAATATATCATTGGAAATTTTTGAAAATCTGTGTTGCATCAGAAATGGCATAACAGGGACAATACTGATGGAGTGCTCAAAGCGATGGGTAAGCAATGTTAATGGTTTCAGGGAAAATCAGCAGCAGCAGTAGCAGGGGAATCCAAAGTGCAAACACTGGTGGGTACTACACTCCAGCTGCTCTGCTGGTTGGTAGAAGGAGTCCCAAGGATGGTTCACATGTACGCTCATGCGTGGCATTGCCACATCAGCAGAGCACAGTTTCAGGAGCATGGGGCATGCCTTTGTCTTCCTATATTCTAAAATGCTTCATATGTGGCTTTGATATTTGCATGAAGTTAAAACTTTTCCAGCTGTCTTCCATAGTGATGTAAAATTGAGCTGTTGTATTAGCTACAACAGATTTAAGAAACGGTTCTTCACTGGCATTGTTATGAAGCAATCCAGTGGCACTTGGTTTTTACACTCCCTGCTTCTCTACCCTGCATCTGTGTGTTCAGCTGATATGTACATTTGAGATCAACACAATGAAATTTATTGTTATAAAGATGAGAGAAGACTAAAATGAGGTTTTTTTTAGACTATGAGGTTTATTCTGATGGTTTTTTTTCTCGTGCGTAGGACTAGAAGTGCACTAACCGCCTCAATGAAATGTTGTGCATCAGGTAGATCAGCCTCTGTTCTCCATTGGAAAAGACATCTGCTGTTTGTGCCCTTGAAAATTATAAAGCAAAAACGTAATTTTGACTTGGAGTTAAAATATGTAAATCTTTTTTTTTTTTGATTTTTCAGTGCAAGCAGAAGGTATTGCCTTGGAATAAAGAATGGTTTTCAAACGGTCAAAAAAGTTATGTTGAAAACAAGCTTTTTGCCCCATAACTGATTAAGAAATTAATTAGAGAACATTTTTGTTTGAAATACGTTCTTTTTTTACAGTAAAGTGTATAAATACTTCAAGTAAACAAGATTATGCCTCAAAACTAGGGGAAAGGCAGCAGGAGGATAGGAGGAGGTTAGTTCAGTACAGGGTAGTTAATAAATCATTCCATTGTACCCTTAATGAGCTTGGTGAACCGAGGTCTAAAAATTTAAGTAATATAATAATAATCTAAACTAAATTCCTCTGCAGCTGAGAATTCTCGGAGGAACTTGGGGTTTAAGGATGCAATTTTCATTGGTGTGAGATTTAGGATACATTTTGGTGGTAACGTCATGAAAACTTTGTTACAAGAAAATGCCTTTATATCTACAATTAGTGTTTGTATTGACAAACATTTAAATCCAGTAGACTTTTTTAAAATGACATTGAGTTGAAGCTAACACATCACGGTGGAAATATCTCTTACTCTTTACTTGAAATGGAGGTATCTAAACACGTGTTAGTCTCTATATGTGTCTCATCCCACATGAATGCCAGAAGATGTTTGTAACTATGCCTTAATTGGTAGGTAATCCAAATTTGCGCATTGCACCAGCTGAAGCCTTTTTGGGACATTAGATTTAATTCCCAGATAAAAAAGGTTACAACAAAGATTTCTGATTGAGCAACAGGTGTTTTTATTAAATGTTTTGAAAGAGGCATTTCCTTCTCAGAGGTTGCTTATTCTTACTTTCACAGCTGGAGAGTTGCTCATCCTCCAGTTCACTTGGCTCCTTTTGGTTAGATGCCAGGGTCAATGGAAGATGTCTGTACTATGTGAACTGGAAAACGTGTTTAGATTTGACTCTGGTCTTCCTTTTATTCGATACTTATTGCCTTCACAGCTTCCCCACAGGGGACTCGATATGCAGATCTCAGAAGATCAGAGAGAGTTATGTAGGTGCTTACCACAACAATTTTAATATAGCAGGTTAGGATTTATTTACAGCAAGTGGCTCTCTGTGGAAGTAAAAAATGTGTCCTTGAAGCCAAAATTAGCATGATAAAATGGTCCAACGGAATTAAAAAGAACATGCTTCTGCTGGTTATGTATGTACAGCAAGTATGTGTCATCTTCATGTCTACACCTAGCCTAACAAAGACTCAACAGTGAAAACGGGCGATTTAGGCCACAATTAATGCTGAATAATTTCTTTAGAACAATACAAACTGAGTCCATTCCAGGTTCTGAAAAAAATAACTTCAGTATAAATTGGAAGACCTTTAATGTCATCTTAAAAGGGGACATAATATGGGAATGAATTATGAATGGATAGAGAGTAAGATACTCTTAATTGTACTCAACAATAGAACATCCAGATAAATACCAAGTGAAGAGTTTAGGGTTTTGAGGGAAAATATCACTAGTGGATTACTGTAAGTAAACCCATCACAGTCTTTAATATTACCAATACACAGCGGTTGCTGATAAGAAAGCAACATTAAGACACAGTCGATACATTAATTTTATAATTGAAGTATAGATCTGGGTCAGGCAGCAGTGATTTTAGCACCATAATAAAATAACTATTGCTAGTCCTTGACAAATGCTTACTTCTAGTATCTCCTGCTATTTGTCATTCAAAGCAAATTTTACATGTTTTCAGCAACTGGGTTTACAGTAACATATCAGTAAAAACTAAATCTGAATCAAAACAAAGATTTATTAATTGAGACCAGATTTTTCAAATTGAATCCATTACTGTTGTGTGTTCTGTCCTTATAAATTACACTGCCTTCAAAGAACAGGTGTATAGGATCAGTACACAGGTCTGAAGTTAGCATGATCAAGGGGAAGACCAAAGGACTCGCTCTATTTCATAGTCCTTATTTAACAGAGAGTGATATCTGCAGCATGAGAAAGCATAAGAAATACCAGGGGATGGCTTTACTAGCTCCTGCTACCTGTCAACAGGTAACCACCTCCTCCTCCACACCTCTGGTGAGGAATCACCTGCAATTCTCTCCCTCTTTCTCCCTTTTCTAGAAGACCTTGGTAAGTTTTTAGAGAATTAAGACAAAAGCAAAAATGTGAAATAGATGCTTTTCCAGAAATAAATACGTGCATATGTGTGTTCGTATGTATGTATCTGTAAAATCCTTCACTATATTTTCTCTGGCTAAAACATTGGGCCAGGGACATGGGAATAGGTTGTGATTACAATCCATACATGTTTGAATAGCAAATACCAATGACACAAAGATGTCCTGTACAAACACATGGATTTTCACAGGAGAAACGAGATGGAATTAAGACAAAGGGAAATTTAAGCTGAGTTTCAGCGGGGGGAAACACTTTTAGTTATACTTTAGTTTTAATAATTAGCTATACTCTAGAATGTCATAATCTTCTCAGGGAAGTGAGGGGAGTCATATCTACTGGGACATTTTCATGTCAGATGGATAGAAACTGCTGGTTATGTACTTGGAGAAAGGAACTGGTGAGGAGAAATCTTTCCATTAACCTTTTTTATTATTTTAATACCCCCTGAATTTTCCTCAGAAAATATCTTGTACTGAACAAAGTTCTTGCAGTCTTACCAGTGATACTCATGACATGAAGATGTTTTGCATTTTATAAGCAGTCTGAAGCAAATCCTTCTGTCATCAGTATATTTCCTTCTTCCAGTGAGTATCACTTTCCTATGCTGAAAATAAGTAATGTAGAAACTCAGACTAGGCAGATCTGTCTATCCCTCAGTTGTCTAATAATCATATCTACCATATTTTAGATAATAGCAAGAGATTTGATTATGAATGTATTTGAAGATTTTTACCAAAGGTGTCTAAAATTTAAATAACCCCTATGGAGAGACAGTATACAGTATGTGCTAATTAGGAACTTAAAATACCTTTCCAAGACATAAATTATTAATTTTTACCCCTCCTGTACCAGAAATTTTATTAACCCTTGTAAAAGAATTGAATTTAATAAATTTCTTTAATTGTTTGGAGAGAAAATTTAATTACAATTAATCCCTGTCATTTTTAGAAAGGTAGGCAGGAAGTGAAAGGCTCAAACAAGTATTTGCAGCTGGATATATAATACTAAAATACACTGCACCTGTGTATATTCCTAGTACTGAAAAATATTGCAATTTTGTGAAGTGATTACTTCCTTCTAGGAAGGTACTGTATGTCTTCTCACCTGCAGAAACTCTGGAAGGAGACTTTACACCCCATAGGCAGTAGCATCCTCGTTTAGTCTGGCAAAGGTCTGACGAATACATTGCAATTTTAGCAGCAAGGCCACTCTAGAAATCTATCAGTAATCTCTAGGAATTGAACACTGGCAGTAGGAAGTAGCTATAAATACTTCTTAATTTCTCAGTTATTCTTAGTAGATATGTTTTCTTTTTATAAAGAAAATATCTGAAATATATATTACTTTGATATGTAACTCTATTGTGTCAGGTAAGGACTTTGTAATGTAAGAAATAACAGATATCCTTATATTAATCTGCAACATATTGAAAGAAGAGAGAAAAAACCTTTTCTTTCACTATCTTTTAAGAAAATTAATTGTCTCTAATGATGCACAAGGCACTATTTATAACCAAATACAAAAGGTTTCCCATTTTATCGTTTTTCAGAAAAGCTCTTCATGAAAACATTGCACTTCATAATATAATAGTGAGGCTAACTTTCCTGCAAGTTTTCTTTAAAAATACACCACTTTCTCAAGGCAGTTTAGTATATGCTGTGATAAAGTTAAAATACATCCTGTTAAATGCATGTTGAAGTGTATGTGCTAAAGAACATACCAAAATGAATTATTCTTGTTGTCTAAGGTTATTTTCATACTATGGTACTTCTGTCTAAGAGAACATCTTCTTAAAATGCAGCCTAAAATAAAACTTTGAATCTCTTTCTATTTGCAGATTGGCTTTTTCATCTGTTAAGCTTACTTTTACACAGTTATGTGTGACATGAATTTGGCCCTGGAAATGCAAGGTAGCGTTAAATAATCTTCCATAATCAATTTAAACAAGGATTTCCCCAACTTTGGGAACCTGATAAAATGTCTTCACTGAACTGAAGTTAGAAGTTTTGGGAAAACCCTTAAATTACTAAGAATAATGCTTTCAATACATGACATTCAGCAAGCAAATGATACACTGCTAAACATAGCCTTTGAACATGATTCACATTGTTGGTTTACGTGTGGTTTATAATTAATTGCAAATGATTCATGATCTTAAGTTTCCAAATCAAAAAGAAATGCAGACAGCTGATTCATATTTTTTATGGTGAGCAGTAATTTGTACCTAATGACTAGTAAAGTGAAATTACTGAGTGTGCTCAGCTGAATTTCCTGAATACATCAGTGGGAGTTTTATAATTTTACAGTCAGCATGATATATTCAGAATCAGTTAAAAAAAGTGACATTTGTTTCAGATTAGGTTTATAAATAAAATTAGAACTGAATTGGCAGTATTTTCATTTTAATCTCTTTTACTCAGGGGTATATAATTTGGCTTTTATGTCTCTTTACATTAATTAGAAATAGCAATTGCAGGCACAAGATTAAAACCACCATTACATATCAACCTCCATGAGCAAGAAGGGCATTGTCTGAATGGAAAATGAACTATTCTTTCAGTTAAAGGAAAGAAAACAAAAAAACCTCTTACCATTTTTCTTTCGTCTTTCCTGTGGATCGAGACAGAATTTCACTCCTGAAAGAGATAAGTCTGAAACTTTTAATAAGCCTGTACATGTGCAAGCATTCTGGTTACAAGCTTGCTTCGTATCTATTCCCCGTCTAGTGTCTACA
>NW_009214460.1:17500-20558 GCF_000690835.1 Fulmarus glacialis
AAGTTTCAGGATAGAGTTCATTAGCCTTAATTCAGGATTCTGTCAGCAACAAAAAAGATGGAGATTTCCATGGATTTCCATTTTCATGGAAATGTTTATTTGGGATGAAAAATGGATTTCTTAAAGGAATGCTTTACTGCTTTTATTTTTTTTTTTTAAATAAAAAGCTGAAATCTCATTGTTTCAATTTCAGAAGTAAAAACTAATCCATTTAAATTTCCTTTCTTTGCTTGCGGCTTTGATTTAGTCAAAAAGAAACACAGAAAAATTCAAAGTCAGATGTATCTTTTTTGTGTTTTTATTTTTATTTCTAGAAGATGTATTTTAGGCTGGCTCAGAAGTGCTCCGTTTAAGTTCTTACTAGTGTTCAAGAAATGAAGCGAGAGAAGGGTCACTAATCAGAGCCTCCCATTTACTAGGTCCTTTCAGCAAGTTCCCAACTTAGTGATGCTGACTCCATTTTAGGTTATCTTTGGTGCACTTTCCCTTTAACTAAAATACTATCTTCCTTCTGCTATGACTTCTTTATTCTTCCAGTTGTCTTCTTAACACTGAGGCTTTCAGAAAAAGCAAATGGTCAGTTCAGTGGGTAAGGATGTGTTGTGTTAAGGATGCTAAGGAGAGCTATGAACTTGTGTTGAGTTTAGTTGTAGAATAATGTAATACAGCAGCTTCTTTTCAATATTGTTTATGTTGTACTTTAAGAAAAATAATTACTTGGATTATGGATAAGGTGAAGTACAAAATGAAATAGTAACATGCATATATACTTGTATATATATTGTGCCAGACTTTGAACTGGAAAATATGAAGAAAACACTCCTCCCTCTCAAAAAAACAAACAAACAAAACAAACCAAACCAACAAAAAACCCAAGCCAAACAGCAAAAAAAGGGGAACCACTTTAATTTGCATGTGCTGATCTGCCATTGTATCATGATTAATATACTAGAAACAGTTCTAGACTGAGACATAACAATATTGGAAGAACTGCAGCCATGTGAGATACTTAAAAGCATGCCATGGATTTCAGTCATGTTTCACCTTTTATCTTTCTAATTCTGCCACCTTTCCAGGTTGTTGGGATGAAGTTATCAGATGTCTGCCCTGAGACCTCTAATTAATGATCACTTAGGGAACAGGCTAGGCCTGTTTTAATTACATTTCCTAGCTAAAACTTTGGAGGGAATTCTGATTGAGATTCAGGTGTTACTTGGATAACAAACTTCAGTATTTGGACAACAACCCAAACAGATACAGAAATTAATTTATTTTACGTATCGTCTTTTTGGAAAATTCACTCCATTAGGTGTTCACACCCCCACCCAGTTAGTAAAGGAGGGTGTAAAATCTGAGTGTATATCAGGACGGTGGTATTTCTAGTATGTGGGCTGAAGTCTTCAGTGAATAGGGAGTGCTTTGGGGATCAATATGGCCTTTCTAGTATCCTCCTGTAAGGGGATCCTCAGCTGCTGTGGGCTGTGAAGCCGCTGGGTAGAAACATCAGGTGAGTTTGTATGTGTATCATAGAAGCTTTCAGAGCTTCTTAATTTATGCTTTTCATTAAGGCAGCCCCTACAGCAATCTGTTATCTTCTAGGCATAAAGGTAGGTTGAAGTCACTTTTTCACACTCCCTAGACCGGGAGGTGTTCTGTGCCTCCCTGGGCACAGAAACTTAGCTGGTGGTTTTGAGCAGCACAGATGTTGCTGTCAAAATTAAATCAGTCTGAATTAGTTTCTCTGACTGTGCAGGGCATGCATCTCAACTAACATTTTGTTATTACTTATATGCTTGTTAATTCACAATGTTCAGGCATGAACTACAGAAGGACCTGGCAAATTCTGCACAGCGTAAAGCTGGGGTATATAGTTTAAAAACTTGAGGCTGTAGCATAGCAGCTCTGTCCCTTGAGATGTTTTGGATTTAATTTAAAACATGTTTATAAAGTACTTTTTCCTGAGTGGCATTTCGTGCTAGAGGGGTTTGAGTGACAACGTCCTCAGGGCTGTCCGCCTGAAGAAAGTGAGTGCTGGATGGTACAGCACAGCGCTTGTGTCACGAGGTAAAGGGCTGCTCTGTACTGTCCTATGGAAAACAGACATATTTTAGTATCATGAATATCTTCTTGTCCAACCCAGTTGCAAATTTCCAGGCTATGATCCCGTGGCACCAGTGCTGCCTCCCAGCACATTCAGCCAGCTCCCTCTGACACCCTCAGCCATCTCTTGTTTGTGCTGTGACAGGGGGCATATCTGAAAAGTGAGGATACCTGAGCAAATGCCCTAAACGCAACTGCCAAAATCAGCTTCTGTGTATTTGTAACTGTGTAACATCAGGTGACTAAGGTTTTCTGACTAAGCTTATTCTCCACCTGAGATCTGCTAGTATAAATGTGAAGGAATTGAAAGAACAGTTTAAGCTTGCATTTCATAAGAAGGGAATTTTTGCATTTCAGGAAGAAGGATTTCAAAAACATTGCTCTCAAAATCTGATAAGCTGATATTCAGAGTATTCTGAGAGTCTGATATTTAGTCTCAGTTTCCCAAATGTGCTACCAGATTCCTTAATGAACCTAGCAAACCATGTGTTTTCTGTCACTCAGTGTCAATTTTTTGTTTTAATTTTTTACTGCTTGATAAAGGTGATAGTGAGAGACACTGGATTTTTTTTTTTTTTTTCTAGTTATGGTGTCTGCTCTATTGTAAAATGGCACTTTCAAATGTTGCTCAGGAATTTTTTCTGGTATTAAAATCTAAACAGTACTTTACATTGTTTCCAGAAGTTTACAGGTTCACATGCATAATGTGGTCAGCATAATGGCCAGCATAAAAAGATACTTTTTTTTCTGCCTCAAAGAGAGAAACTAGGCTTTGAAAACCTGTTACAAAGGCTAGTTTTAGAACCTGGCATTGTGCTGCAACACAGCTGCCCCTGCACTAGTTGGGATGGGGTCCTCTCGTTCTGCATTGCTGTGACCCACAGTGAATGTCCTCTGTCTCCAACGGGAGGGAAAAAGGAGAAAAGAGGTTGAGGTGACTGTAAACCAGCCCATTCCT
>NW_009214460.1:20589-32921 GCF_000690835.1 Fulmarus glacialis
AAGAAAGTAGTTCTAATTCTCAGCAATCTCTCATTAAAAATATCATATATCATTTTATCACTAATTTGTTTAGCAGTGAAAATATACGCAGTGCTTTACAAAAATGCATGAGCATCTCTTGTCCATTGCCTTCTAGGCAGCAGAGGACTACCATTCCCTGTTTTCCTATTCTACTACACAGAGATAAGAAGTGCCAGATCATGAAACTGTACTTTCAAAAATGTTATCAAAAGTAAAAAGTTTATTTCCTCATTGAAAAGTGTCCTGTTCTTTGACTTCTGACTCTTGTTACAGGTCTCAGTCAGACAGACTAGATGAGGCATCTGTGTAAAAAGGTCACAATCAAAATCATATAATGCCAAAAGAGCAGCTCTATCACAAGACAGTTTTCTAGATAAAAGGTGTATATATGTGTGTTTACTCCCTACAGCAGCTCAATAATTTCTCTTCATTAAAAAGATGCTTAATACTGTGAAGCAATGTATTATAGAAGTCTTTGTATTATGTAGCATGTGCAATATACAAAAAACCTGAGAGCTGACTGCACTGCAGTTGGACAATGCAGGTCTTCTTGCAGTCAAAATGATTGCTATTTAATTACTTGTTGCCAGAGAAAAGAGGAACTCATCAGTTTGCACATTTGTATATCAGAAATCTAAAAAGATGGGGGGATTGGATTTTTTTAACATCATCTCGGAAGAAAATTGACATTTTCACTCATGTTAAAAAGACAGTTGCTGTTGTTTTTCTTCCCCTTAGACATGCTTTATACTTTAATCCAAGGAAAATAATTTTGATTTTAGCAGAGTATGTGACTTTCTTTCTGGCTCAAAAAAACATGACACATTAAAATGTGTCAGTACAGTGCTAAACTTGCCGTGTTAATCTAAAAGTGAAAAGCCAATACAGACATGCACTCTATGATATTACCAGTGTTTGCTTGTTTGTGATTACGTTTAAATTCTTTCACTGCCTGTCTTACTAGCTCAAGGAAAGGTAATGGCGCCTTGTTTACAAAAGCAATAATATCTACTTAGTTTCTCATTAAAAAAAACACACAAAGCAATTTCATTTTGTTTGTTAAAAATGAGTTCTAGTAATATGTGAAAAGTTTCCAAAATTTCCTCTCAATTAAAAGAATTAATGGAGCTGAAACAAAAGAAAAAATATTTCTATAAGCTAGGACATGCATTTAACATTTACGTGAAGAAATATTGTCCCTTTGTCTTCACGTAAAGCGCTAATGTAGTGGCAATGAAAAGATAATAGATGCCATGATCACCATGAAAAAAAATTTGGCCTGTTATAGGCAGTGGCATTTTTGCAGTATGTTTACTGTATAGATGCCTAATGCAGGGTGAGATATTTTACTGTGACCCCATTTGATACAATACAAAGACCAAATTCCTTTAAGAATTAAAGTATATCCAGCTGCATCTCTAAGGCCATCCATAGATGACAGCATGAGCAAGATGTTTTGTTTAAAAAAAAAATCAAAAATGCAAATTTATGATTTTGTATTTAAGAAATTTTATAATAGTAAGTATAATTCATAGTAAGTGCATAATAAGTATTTGGGGGCATTTTTAAACAAAACTTCCTGAAATATAGTAAAACTGCTATGTGCATGAGTAACATAACAGATTCCAGTTACATGGCATTCAATTGCACCATTGTCTAGGATCAAAACCCAGTTCCTCTGTCGAGAGATCAGTCAAATGGGCATTGGGAACAGGACCTGGAACTGAGAGCCAAAAGGAGGAAAAAGAAGAATGGGTCGTCTCCACCCTTACTCTAGCCACGCGGCAGCTTTCCTCCAGCCATTAACCGGTGGCCTCAAGCAGAAACAGCTGCCTTGGCCCCTTTTCGGGGTGGTGGTGGGATTTTGGTGGTGTAGCTACACGATCAGTGACTCAGGACCACCCCAGTCCACTCTGACCTGCTCTGGAGCGAGCTGAAATACAGCCTTGCTCGGCAATGCCCAGGGCATGCGAAGCCCTCCAGCATGGTCCCTCCACACCATTTCTGCTCCCTGGGACTGTCATTCAAGCTTTCTGACCCTGTGGGATTTGGGTAGCTTCACACTGGATTTCAGCTCTGTAAAAATCTGTTCAGTAATTTATTATCCCTGCAGCATGTTGGGCCCCTCACTACAGAAGAAGACATTGAGGTGCTGGAACATGTCCAAAGAAGAGCAACGAAGCTGGTGAAGGGTCTAGAGCACAAGTTTTGTGAGGAGCGGCTGAGGGAACTGGGGTTGTTTAGCCTGGAGAAGAGGAGGCTGAGGGGAGAGCTTGTCGCTCTCTACAACTACCTGAAAGGAGGTTGTAGCGAGGTGGGGGTCGGTCTCTTCTCCCAAGTAACAAGCGATAGGAGGAGAGGAAATGGCCTCAAGTTGTGCCAGGGGATGTTTAGATTGGAGATTAGGAAAAATTTCTTCACCGAAAGGGTTGTCAAGCTTTGGACCAGGCTGCCCAGGGAAGTGGTTGAGTCACCATCCCTGGAGGTATTTAAAAGATGTGTAGATGTGGCACTTAGGGACACGGTTTAGTATTGAACTTGCAGTGTTAGGTTAACAGTTGGACTCGATGATCTTAAAGGTCTTTTCCAACCTAAATGATTCTATGATTCTATGTTTCTCAATCAACTAAACTCCTCTCGAGGATATTTCATGATTTGTCTTTGAATCCTGGTAGAAAACGTCCAGATATGTTACAACAGATCGAAAATGAGGGCTTCCATAAATGTTATCCTGAATTCTCAAGAAACAGCATTCAAAATATTTTAGGATTCAAGACAGTGAAGAAGTAGCCTTCGTCTAGGCTGATTTTGTAATTGACTTCCAGAAATTTGTAAGACTATCTCAGGAGGAGTAAATTTAGTAAAAATTATAAACAAAGTGGGAAATAGGAAGCAAGATGTGGGTTTGCCACAGAAATGTATGCCAACGTTAATCAAGTAACTGCTATCTATCTGCTGCGATCTTCTAATTCACGTAGTCCTGTATTAGCTATTGAAGGCAGTCACACTGTACAGTCCACTTCATAAATAAGTTCAGATGTGGGAAATGTCTCCATAGGAAGCAAGATGTGGGTTTGCCAAGAAATGTATGCCAACGTTAATCAAGTAACTGCTATCTATCTGCTGCGATCTTCTAATTCACGTAGTCCTGTATTAGCTATTGAAGGCAGTCACACTGTACAGTCCACTTCATAAATAAGTTCAGATTCAGAAAAAAAATCCTCACTTAAATAAGCATATATTATTCCAGGTGAGCTGAAAAGACTACATAAATCAAAAAATCATCTGTAGACAAAGTATAAACCATTGCATAACTTACAGTAAAATTATTAACTTATTGCACTTTTAATGATATAAGCCTGCAAAATATATTCCCCATTACAATCCAGATGTTTTTTTTTCCTTGTCTCTCGCTCCCTTTAGAACAGACGTCTAAAAAAAATCCTAAACAGATAAGGGTGGCAGGCTGATTTTGTATCTTCTGTACACTTCTGTATTTACGGTAAAGCAAATGCTCTGGAGTAGCACAATAAGGCAAAGAGCAGATGTGATATATGAAAGTATGATAAACTTTCAAAATGGGTTTTGTCAACAAACATACTTGTTATACCTTTATTAGGCCTGAATCTTTATGACTCTATAGGCAAGGAACTGGCCTTCATTTTCAATGTAGGTGGTTTTACATGTTAGGGCGCCTCTTTCTTCTTTTGCTCCACATTCATTTGGAATACCTTGACATTCACAAGCTCATGTTCTAGCACTCAATAGTTCTTATCCATGGAAGAAAAAAGAGACTAGTTTCTTTCTGTTGCAAGGAATACAACCATATGTATTGGATTGTGTGAGGGCAATACAAAATTTATGCTTCGGTATGCCCCAAATAGATCTGGATACCTTCATTAATCAGAGCATGCAGAAAGGTATCACTCTCCGTCTGTGTAACACATTTCAACTTCAAAGAACTCTACGACTGCCCTGCACCCTGCTTCCCCCACCCTGTGGCCTCCCTCACGTCTCCTTTCTGTGCACTTTAAATAGTGACAGAGCAACTGAGTCCTGCAGGTGCCGCTGGGATCAGGCAACCTTTCTGCAGAGACAGCTCTCATCCCTGCTCTGCAGGTTCCTTTGCTGCAAACTCCTGTGCTCCAAATACATCTTCTGGCTATGAAAGACTTGCTCATTCAGATTTAGTCAAAATCCCATTTTTGTCACTGCCACTAGAGGGATCTGTGCAGTTAGCTCTCTCCTGTTCTCCTCCGTTCTTGTCCCAAACTGGGAGGAAGGCCAGAGCAAGCTTACCTCAGTACTGCATTTTCTTTCCTTCCTTTTTTTTTGTTTGTTGTATTCTCTCTTGAGTCTGATAATACAATGTACATTAGTTATATTTTTGTTTCCTGTAAATTAGCTTAAAAACATCACAGCTAAATGATACCTATTCATCATTAATTGTTGATTTATTCCTGTGGCACCTAGGGTTCCTATCCAAACATAAGCCAGGATTACTTACGCTCTGAGGTCAGACAGAACTGTGCATTCTTGCTATAGCTTTGGTCCTGTCACTACCAAATTACTCGTTAGTTACTTAAGTATAGAATTAAACATATATATATATATATTTCTGTGCACATGTAAATGGCATGAAAATTACTTTTTCAAATTTACATCCCGGGCAGAAAAAAAACACAAGGTAGCTCTTCAGATATGATGGCAAAGGATGAGCGGTTAACATATAGTGATTATGAAAGTGGATCTTGGTATTTTCATCCTGTGCTACATCACAAGATGTGCAGTTCAAGTCAGGGTCTTTTTTAAAAAAAATTTTTGAAACATTTGGAATATGCATTTTTGAGGTATGCTCGAAAGGGTTTTTTATTGTTTTGGGGTTTTTTTTCTGGTAATCAAATTAATCAGAGGGGAGGGTTAAAAAATTGAAAATTTATTAAAATGGTTTTGAAATTTTCAGGGAACACTTCAGCTGTCACTGCTACAGTGGTAGCATTGGTAGAGGGAGCAGGTAAGAGCAGAAAAGCTTCAACATTTCCTGGTTTGAAACTTCTCGCAGGTCAATAGTGACTGAAAATAATTACATTGGATTGCAGCCTCAGTCCAGTTCCTAGTGGACAAGTGTCCATGTCACAAAATCCACCATTGCAATTGGCAATAGTTGGCAGGCTCAGCAGAAAAGCCAAGGATTGAATGGGCATGGAAATTAAACTATTCTTCTGCCCCTAATTGTGGTCCTTTCAAGTCATCGTTGAGGAACATTGTTTGGGAAAAGTTGCACAGCTGTTGGCAGTGCTGAACATGCCCTGTGGAAAAACATAGCATTTCCATCTCCAAGGTCTTAATCTGGCACATTTTGTAGCCTTAAAAGTCACACCAAAGGGGGGGAAAAGACATTTCTTTTTTTCTCTCTTATAGTAGTAATATTTTCTTAAAAAAATAAAACCCACAGCTGAAATGAAGAATACTGTCCTTCTTCCAAAATACTTACTACCCTGTCTTCAAATATATTAATTTAAAAAAATGGAGGAATGGTGGTTTTTTTTTTTTTTTTTAATTAATCCAGTGTTATTATTTCTGATCACTATGTATTTTGGTAGAAAAGTGATCATGTTGCTTAAATGGATTACCTGAATATGGATTACCTTGCTTAAATATGGCACTGGTAGCCTAATTGATATGCTGGGACTCTTGTGCTCAAGGACATGGTTGGAGCCATAGGACAATATGGGAATCAGACAATCATTGATTTCTCGTGGATTTCAATGGGAACTTTTGCTTAACACCTGTTAATAAAAATTGTTCTAGTCTAATTCTAATTGGAACTTGACATACAAAAAATCATGTGAGCACTATCAACTTTAGTTTTCCCTTCCATAGAAAAACTAATATTTTTCTACTGTTTTTTTCAACGGGGTTGGAAGACACAAGTAAATAAAGTATGTCAACTTTCAGCACATTCAACACTGCAGCTGTTTCTAGTCTTTTGAGGGGAGAATGGTTGACTTTTTCTTTTCTTTTTAGTGAAGACTAAGAGGTATATAATGTGGCTTTTCTTAATACTGGCCTATTTTAGGTTTCAGCTCAGATGACTTGCCTTCTGGAATGTTTTTTTTAGGATGAACCTCAATGGGAGACACCTCTCTAAAGAAAGTACCTAAAAGACTATCTTTCACCAGGTACCTCAGCTTTACATAGGGTTAATATTTTAGTGACAGATAGTGTCAGACTATCCAGGTAACTATGGTCTTGATCAAGAGGTAAATTATCTCCATGGTTGTTTTTTTTTTGGTTGGTTGGTTGGTTTTTAATACTGTTTAAAATCTAGTAAGTGTGGGTACACCCTGAAATGCTGTAGCCTGTGCAGATTCAAGTTTTGCAACAGTGGGAAGTGAAAAGTAACACATGCGATGTTGTGCCTTTCACTGTAGGACCACTGCAGCTGCATTGCAGCTCTGAGTTTATCTTACCAAACTCAGAATTGGAAATTTGTGACAGTTTCAAATGTCTTTTTAGCAGACTCGGAAATTTACATATCTGCGGGTAGTTCTTAAGTTTTCTGTTTAGCCCCCACGATTTCTTTCTAATCTGTAATCAGATAATCAACTATTTGGCTCTCTGGTCTGAGTACACAGATGGAATCTGGCTACAAGATTGATGCGTTGATGCACATGGATCTTGGGAAAGCACAGAGGTTAAGTTTGCATTATGAAATGAGGCTCTTGGTAGAAAGGAATCTGGAATTTTTCTGTACTGATTCTCTGTAGTAGTGCTGCCAAATCTTCACAATGTCTTTGTAAACTTTGTTAGGTACTACTTTTACTGATGTATTTCCTTCTTCCATCTAAAGAACTTAATTTCTTGCACTTACAATACATTTGCCAAAGTAATTATATCAATGCTCTGAAGATTGGTCAGTGACCCTGGTGTGCCATATGTTATTGCTGTATCTTTGGCAATAATAAGCACACAATCTCTGCTCTGCTCTGGAAGCATTACGCTCTTTTGTTTTGGGTTTTTTTTTTTTTATTGGGCTCGTGAAAGCATTCATATTGTTCTAATATCTTGCTCATTTGTGACAGAATAATTAAATTTATAATCTGCAGCTTTTAATGATACAACAATATATCAAGAAGTTTGCAAGTGACTTGTTAGTGGAACCAACTTCTAATGGAAAACAAGCTTCTCAGTGTTTGTGGCATAGAAGCCTGAAGCAAAACACCAAATGAAAATAAAAAGTTAAGGGTTATTTTTCTTTTTGAAAATGTGTGATTTCTTGCTTCTTCTTAGATACCAAGTGTAGAATCGCCTGGCATATATGCTTCTTGCATGGTCTGAAAAGAAAAGTTTTCTAAGATAAATAATCAGAGAGAAGCTTATTTCAAAGCCTACCTGGGTAAGTCTACAAGTCTTAATAAACAGCAGCAACATGCCTCCATGGGACTTCGGTTAATTCAGTTTTCAGCACCCCTGACTGCAGGTTCATTTTTACCATTGAGACAGAGCCCATGCCGGAGATTGTAAAGACTTCTTGTAATCAACTGGAATTCAATGCTAAATCCCCCGAGAGACCCAGTTCTTCCGCAAGGTCTCCAACATGCTGCAGCAGCTGTCCTCCTGCAGCACATCCAAGGGACCAAAGGCACATAGTAGCTACCTTTTCCCAGAGCACACGTGGATGAGCCACAGTTCTTCCAACCAAACCAACTAGACCAATGTTTTCATCATTGAGTACTTATAAGTTATACACCTCAGTTAAGTTAATTGGTGTTAAACCACATAGTTGTAGTAGTTTAGTGTAGCTGAATATTAGTAGTCTACCTACTTTTCTGATACCCGAATTCACTTTTATTTTTTCCTTTATTTGCCCCTTTGGTTCATTGTATGCCCACAGACGATTAATAATCATGTTCTGATGCACAGGGTTCAATGCTTGCTGCCACTGTGGATTGTGTTGGTTTCAGGGGGAAGGGTTGCCTCTTCTGTGTTGTCTCTCAAGAAATATTTTTGAGAAGCACACACTTTTAATCCATATTAAAAAAAAAATATTTTCATGTTCATGTTTAAGAGCTAGACAGAGAGTTGAGGAAGATGAGAGAGAACTGTGATCTGAAAAACAAAGACATACTCTTCAGCCTTGTGTCAACTGTAGTACAGCTGTTTTCTTGACCTTCCCTGATGTAGATGGCTTAAGATAATTTCCAGGTCTTTGATCTGTCCCCATCATTGCTCAAAGTTTATATCTGCTGGCAATTAAGTTTTAAAATTGTTTAAATATCTGAAATTGTGTTATCTTCTTCTTGAAGGAGTACTAATTTTGAAGGTTGACAACTTTGAAACTTCTGCAGTAGGAAGACAGTTATCTCAAAAGGCTGGTAACACAACAGAAATTTCTTACACAATTTTATCTGTGTGATGTTGACTGAATGTGGTGCTAAGCTGACAGTACAAAAACAGTTCTTTGTGGACAGAGGTATGCATCATAAAATACTGTTATCATACTTGGTCCTAATTAGCACCTGTCATAAATGTCCCTCCCACGCACTTCTCTACTGCTCTTTTTCAGCATTTCTTGCTTTGGGCTCAACTTGACTATATGATAATTTTCATTCGTGAATGAGATAAACATTTTATTAGACTCCAAGGTCTATGCTTTATTGTCCTCTTCTGCTCCATCTGACAAGACCAGGAGATTAATTATATAATAGACCCCTGCATGTTCCTCCCTTTTCTTTTGTCTGACGATACCTTCAGAATTGTCTCTGCATGCAATCGCATTTCTGGAAGACCCATTAAAGCAGAACTCTGCCTCCATACAAACAGATATTCTAGTGAAACTACTCTGTGAGATCAGATATAGCATTTGCTAAGGTTTTAGGATAGAAATTAACATTTCTTTTCTGATTCTAATTTTGTAGAGCCATGTATGTATTTAGAATGCTAACAAAGGGAACTGTGTATTCCTTTTTGCTTGATCTTTTGCAAGGAGTTGTTAAATTTTTATGCACAATACGCCATCCACACATACTGGACACCACACATTTGTGATTTTTTTCCTTCCTCAAATATAGGAGGAACTGCTGCACCTCAACAATTGCTCTATGCTCCGTATCTCAGAAAATTGGTGATTCTCTATATCACCGTGAAGTTATTGCTGGCAAATGATGGCAATTTAATTTGTAACCTATAAACATATATATTGCACAGTGTAAGTGTCTTGGCTGCTATGTCTTTTTATCCATTTATTGCTCTAAGCAACAAACATAATGATGTTGTTGCTTCACTTATATTTGTACTACTGTCCTCTATTAATAATCATATCTATTCAGACAGACATACACTCATTCATGATTTGGACAATATAAAATCAAATGGTCATAAAATATGATAACAAATGGATTAAAATAAAGGTTGTCTATGGTTTGGATTGTTCACTCTAAGAATAAGAAAACCTGATGATGGATGGTGAGATTTGCTAAGGAATCTAGAAATTGAAGTGCCCATCAACTGTGGGTTGTTAATAGAAATTAGGCACCTAACTTCCTTGAATATTCCTGATTTATTTTGAAAAGCTTAGTGGTAACATTTAAAATCGGTTCACAAAGAAACTGTAACTATTACACTATTTTTTTTTTTTCTCATCATAAAAAAAATCCGTATTTGCTGATTCAATTTGCATCTATTTCATAGAATCACTTTTTTATTTATTACAGTCTATCTATAAGAAACCATGTTAAATCTTTGAGAAAAAAAAAAACCAATATTTAAAATATATAGATGGATAATCCCACCAACTTCTTATGGATATTGACCAGCACAATAGAAAAAGACACTTACAGTCTTTGAAATGATAATGGAGTATATCCCCAAAGTAACAGCAGATTGCAAAAAGGAAAGATAAAACCCAAAGCACCCAATGAATTCGAAAAAGCCCATTTTGCTTTTAGTTCTATTATTTCAAAGGTTAAAACATTGAAATTATGTATGGCAGACGAGTCCTTAGTAAAGTGTAAGATGTCTTCTGTTCTGATTTATTCTCATTCCTTTTCATAACTTCCTAAAGGCTTTCACTGAATACAGTTTCATATTTGACTTTCTTCTTCACGCATGACAACTTATGTCAAAGATCAGAAAAGCCACTGACTTTGTCAATAAGACATTTTGAAGGCACTTGCATAATTAGAAGACAGTGTGAGCAAAATTAAATTAGTGAAGAACAGTGGTAGGGAACCTGTATTTGTTTAAAGTTCCTGAATCTTGATCCTGTGTATTGACCAAGTCATATTGAGACCATGTTATCCATGACATGGTCCTCTGTATTATTTTTGAATACCTCAGATGTCATCCATACTATCATGAAGTTAGTCAACGGCCTATTGTTGTGAACATCAACTTTTCAGCATCATTTACTCTGTAGCTTCCTTGATGGAGTTTCTGCAGACTCTGAAGATTTGCAGCTCCACTGTGATGTTTATGGGCTCAATAAAGAAAAGGTTCTAAAAAGATTATGGGCACTGAAAAAGGAAATACAACCTTTTCTGCAGGAGCACAGAGCAGAACAGACTAAACATTTTTGGAATTTCTTGCCTGCCACAAACAGATGATGATTCCCCATAGACATTCTTACTCATTTTATACCCTCAACAAAAGTCTTTAGGGCTTGAATAAAATTTTCAGATATATAACAAGCCATCTTCTCTTTACACAAGAAGTTTGATGTTTTGTGGCAAGATCTTGGAAGACACGGAATGTCTTATTTTCAAACTTTAAAGAGCAGCAAGACATAGTTGTAAGTGATATTTAGGCCTAGCTTTTACTAGAGGTATCAGTGAGCTAATGCAGACTTTAGACATTCCTTTACTCCACATGTGAGCTCTGCGTGATACTTGTCTGGTGTTAGTTGCAACTGGAGAGACAGGTCAGGGGAGGACTTAAAAACTTATCCTGCTATGCACGTAGTTTCTTTCAGGTGATTTGGAATTTAAATCGCACTTGCTTGTAGCAGTCTGACTATGTAAGTTTCTTGCACCTTACTTTCAAAGTCTTTGTATATTTTACTGAAAAAAAAAACCCTTAGATTGTTTCTTTCATCTTCTGGGATTTAATTAGTCAAAGCAGTTATGGGACACTACAATAGCTAGATTTACCTCCTGCATCATCCACAGTTATGCTAGTCAAGTTCTTTTGTGCTGAGTTTATAATACACAGTGCCATGAAGGAAGGAAATCTGTTTTGACCTTCTTTTCCACACTGACTGGAGAAGGCAAGAATGACTTTACTTGTGAACTGAGTTGTTGTGGAATATTTTTGAGATAAGCTACAAGAAAATGTGTTTCTGCAGAGTCTGTTTTCTGTATATGGTCATATTTAAATGGATCAGGTTGTTCATAAGATTACACTTATGTGTAGTTACACTGAGTTTCCTAAGCTGTGATGTGATTTGGACTGCCAGCACAGTCCTGAAGGGTGTATGGTCATTTTCACAAAAGGTCATGCCTATGTTAAAGGTTTTAAGTGCAAGGTTCTCAGTGATCCCTATCTTCTTGAACTGGGCGTAGCAGAAGCAGCTAGAGGAAAGGTGATGGGACCAAGATATCATAGAATCACAGAATCATAGAATGGTTTGGCCCTTCCACTAGACCAGGTTGTTCAAAGCCCCATCCAACCTGGCCTTGAACGTTTCCAGGGATGGGGCATCCACAACTTCTCTGGTCAACCTGTTCCAGTGCCTCACCACCATCATAGTGAAGAATTTCTTCCTCATCTCTAATCTAAATCTACCCTCTTTCAGTTTAAAGTCATTACCCCTTCTCCTATTACCACATGCCCTTGCAAAAAGACTCTCTCCAGTTTTCTTGCAGGCCCCCTTCAGGTACTGGAAGGCTGCTATAAGGCCTCCCCAGAGTTCTGCTCTCCAGGCTGAACACCCCCAACTCTCTCAGCCTGTCTTCATAGGAGAAGTGCTCCAGCCCTCTGATCATCTTCGTGGCCCTCCTCTAGACTCGCTCCAATAGGTCCATGTCCTTCGTATGTTGGGGGCCCCAGAGCTGAATGCAATACTCCAGGTGGGGTCTCATGAGAGCACAGTAGAGGGGGAGAATCACCTCCCTCGACCTGCTGGCCATGCTTCTTTTGATGCAGCCCAGGATATGGTTGGCTTTCTGGGCTGCAAGCGCACATTGCCGGGTCACATTGAGCTTCTCATCAACCAACACCCCCAAGTCCTTCTTCTCAGGGCTGTTCTCAATCCATATTCTGCCCAGCCTGTATTTGCGCTTAGGATTGCCCCAACCCGTGTGCAGGACCTT
>NW_009214461.1:0-18771 GCF_000690835.1 Fulmarus glacialis
GGTTGTCTGCGGGGCGGTTTCTGCAGGACTCGCAGGTGGGAGGCGGTGAAGCTGGTGCCAGACGGGCTGGGGAGGCCGCCGCTGCTGTAAGTAACTCTTGTGAGTTCTCCTGTTAAATGCTTGGTCTTTTGATTGATTGATTCCCGGGGATGTCACAGTTAGGCTGCGCTCCCATGTTATGTTTTAACCTGATAGGATGCAGGAATAGCATATTTTCCTGTTTACACACTTGGAGAGGCTAAGCAGTGCTCACCAAGTAGCCTTACCAAATTGCTCTGTTGAATCTTTCCCATGTATTTCCTGGACAGGCTATGTCTGTGATGTGGTGTCTTTGATAGATTTCATGTAGCCGAGGCTTTGTCTGTTACATTACTGGAAAAAAAAATGCAGCATGGCTAAAGGGATTTATTAGAGACTGGCATGGTCTCAGCTCTCTTGAAGCTTTCTCAGGAAGCAGCTTTATCTCCAGCTCCTTGTGCTTAATTCTGTGTTCCTTTGGAACAGCAGGAGTCACATGTGAAGAACTTAGTGATGTACTCGGTCCTGGCACATTGTGAAGGTTTTTGTGTCAGAAAGTAAAATCCTAAATTAGGAAGGAAAGGGGATATTTCTGAAATGCAGCAAGTTCTTGGCACTTTGTGTGTTCATCTTGCACACCTGTTGAAGAGTAACAGGAATGACAACCTGATGCAAATTGGGAAACAAAAGCTGGGCCCAGCATTTGATGAAAGGGGAGGAAAGTTGCAGACAGCAGCTATAGAGTGTTATGTTGCCATAGGGGTGTCATGTAAACAGCATTTCTTTGAATGCCCTGAGTGCTGTACACTTGACAATACTGATTGCAGCCTGATATATTGGCTCTTGTTTTCCCAAAGCCCTTGGGTTACTAATCTTTAAAACTACTAGATTCCCTAAGCTGAGAGATGTGGTGGTAGCCTGCTGAGCTCAGGCACAGTGGGACATAGAAGGCTAAGAGAAAAGTTGGTGCCTTTCCTGTTTCAAGTGCCAAAGGAACCCTTTTGTCTTTGCTATGTATTTGTCAGAGAAAGCAACCAATGCGTCTCTAAGAGAAAAATCCAACCTAAAATTTAACTCCACATATTGTTTTGTTGTCTCAGCCTCAGGCAGTGTAGCATGTGATGTATATTAATCATGTTTTAATGCACTATAGAATTTTAAAGCACAAGTTCAGAGTAATATTGGAGCTTCTGTATTTAAATAAAAGCATTGAAATGTGATGTCTAAGTGTTGCTCTTTTTAGTCTACCTAGAATCTCTCTGTAGTGTGAGGAACTGTTCTGAATCAGGTGAATATTACTAATTCCTTAATTTTCTGGAGCTAGGTGGGGTTTTGGTTTTTTTCGTTATTTGATTGGTCTCTGCAAGCTTGAGTATTGGGTGGTGTCATCCCATCCCCCCTGCCCTGGATTTCTAGAATCTGGTGGGGACTAGACCATGCTTTGCTAGGGAACCAGGTGGTTATACTGAAGTCTATCTCAGAAGTCTCTTTCAGAATTTTGTGTCTTCCTTGAGATTTTATTCTTGTTTAGTGCATGGTTAATTTAATGTTGGTCTTATTTTACCTTTGCAAATCCTTCATCATAAACAAACATGCTAGAAGTACAAATGCTTTCCTCTGAGCATGTTGCGTACTTACTTGAAGGCATTGCCACAGAAAATGAGAACTCTCAGTGAATGTTTTTAAACAAACCAGTTGTTAACGTGTCTGACAAATCTGCACAGCTTTCTTTTCTTACAGCCCCTTCTTCTCACCCTTTACTTTCTCCCACTGCTAGCTGCTGTTACTGCAGAAGTGAATCACTCGAATGGGAAACCCTGTGAACAGATCCACCCCCCATCTCCCCAGTCTCTCTTTATCTCCTTTTCTGCCCCTCTACCTCTCCCAAATCACCTGAAAACTCTATTCTTAATAAGGAGAAAAACTAGAAAGCAAACTTCTGGGTGTTGTCAGGAAAGTACTTTTGCTGTTAATGGCAGATGCACCTCATTCATGCAACCTAATGGCCTGATTTGGTATGCGACTACGTCATTGACATTAAACTACATCTGCCAATGTAGCTGAAGGTGTAAAGGGCAGTCCCTGATGTCCTTGTACAATCTCCTGTGTTTGCTGTTACAGGCTATGAGAGTGAGTAAGTAATGTCTGTTTACTATCTTTCAGCAGAAGTCTGTCTTTTTTAGCATTTGATTAGAGTATAGGGTTCAAGGTCATTACTTGATTCCTGGAAGAAATCTCTTGATTTATTACCAAGTGTACATGCTTATTTTCTTTCTCTTTGTGAAATACCCTGTTACTCCCTTGCTAGATAAGAAACTCCATAATTTAAAAAAGTGTTCGATTTCTGAGCTCCCGTCCATGCATCCAAGAAAAAGCAGCAAACTAGTCAAACCTAATGGACTTATCTTTGCAAAATTGTGTTGTGGCCTTTTCAGATCTAGATGGCCTTGAAGTCGAACTTTCTGCCAGCTACAAAGATGCATTTCTTTATTCTGCATTACTGTAACAATTGCCAGACCCTCATTTGAGGATAAAGAGGAAGAAGAACAGCCTGTTACATTTAATAGTATGTGGTAGCTAGCAAGAGCAGTGAAACAAGTCCTTACAAAACTAAGAAACCCAACGCTGTATTTCTGGAGGCTCAGAGATTTGTTGCCTTAGGTGTGTATCTGTCCCCATAGCTTGTGTCATCCAGGAGCTCTTCTATTGTAAGGAAGTTTTTATGAAAGAGACTTCAATATCTAGAAGATAAATCTGACTTAAGAAAAATTTACTAAATTCTATTACATGGGCCCTCTGCAATGTCTTATGTTTTTATTAATTAAAAAAAAAAAAAGTAATGCCTGCTTGATGGGTAAAGTTAAGTTATAAACACATTGCCACTCATATGGTAATAATAAGTTTCTAGTAACTCTCCAGGAATTGGCAGTGGTGATTTTGACAACAGATAACCACCACAAATGTTCTTTACAGAGGTATCAAACCTGGGAAAACTCTAGTACAGACTGGGTTTTTTTGTTTCGTTGGTTGGGGTTTTTTTTGCTACCAAATAGAATGTGAGGTACTTTTTCTGCTTTAAGAAAGCTGTTTGAGCAGGATACTTGAGAATGCTTTCATAACATGGGATCAATTACTAATTTAGAATTTCTTTTACGATACCAAGGGAGGAGGGAGTGTGGAAGCATGCAGGGACACTGATCCTGAATCTGAATGAATTTTCCCTCTACCAGAAGAGAATTAGGATGTGTGTGTGGTACACCAAGACTCAAAAGTAATAATTTGTTAGACTTGAAATTGTGGCACCTGAGTGGTGGATTGAATGACTGCTATGGCATACCGTATCCAGAATATATTCCAGAAATCTTCCTGCAAAGCAGGGAGCCAGAGACACTTTTTCTCCCTCTAAATGGAACATTATTTTCTATTTGGTCTGCCCAACATATAACCTTGATTTGGTGAAAGAGTCCTGAAAATTTAATTGAAGGTTTTAGGTATATTTGAAGGATTCTGGACATTAAGTTTCATTTAAGGTCATCACTGTAGTGACTTTAGTTTCACATTTGCCATCCTGTCAAATTTTGTGGGGTTTTTTTATTCACCTGTCTTCATACAGATTTTTACTGGATCCATGGCATTCATACCCATTCTAAAATTCCACTACTTAGTGAGAGAGTCTTTTTTTTCTTGATTCCCATTTCAACTTTTTTGTTAATGCCTCACATTCCACTTTACTCCTAAGAAGCTTTTTGTTCTCCATTAAATTAGGCAGAAGAATCATCCTAGTGTTCGTAAATTACAGTTGTCTAACTGAAGTAAGACAGTAAGCTTTATCTTGGACTTTTTCCTAAAGTGGGCTAGTCTTCTGCCGAAATCATGCTTGTCTAGATTATGATTCATTAAGTTAGCTGTAAAATTTCATCTCAAAAAACTGTAGTTGCTGTAAGTCAGACTGGTTCTTTTTTTTGTGTGTGTTAAATGTGCCTGAATGTATTATGACTTCTTAAAATCTTTCAGCTGAGAGAAAATGACTGCAATCAAGCATGCTTTACAGAGGGATATTTTCACTCCCAATGATGAACGCTTGTTGAGCATTGTGAATGTGTGCAAAGCAGGCAAAAAGAAGAGAAACTGTTTTTTGTGTGCCACAGGTACATAGTAATACTACACTGTATTTCGTGTCTTCACCTTTGTTTTTTATTCAGTTGCATTTGTCTTAGCTTTATCTACAATATTTATTCTTGCCCCGTATAAAACAGGTGCTTTCCGATTCTAAGGGAGAAAATCAATTGTAGCTTATACTTCCATTATTGCTTCTATTAAAAAAGAAACAAAACCCTGCACTTTTATTCTCTGACCTCATTGTAATTTGAAGTGAAAGAATCAAAATTGTTTGTGTGGGACTGGTGGACTTTTGAAGCAGGCTTTGTATAGTGCTTGAAAGGGGATTTAGTAGGCATTTAGGCTAATCAGTCTAAATAAAATGCAATAAAGTACTGGTTAGAGTCCAAGGCAGAGGGCTCTGGAAAGGCACAGTAACTGAACTGAATTCTAATGTTCCTTTGAGTGTATCTGTATAATATTATGTCTCTTCAAAAAATAAGGTGCTTTGGGTCGATCTGTCAATAAATTAGGTTGCTAGATTTTTTTTTTTGACTGAGGAATCTCAGAAAATGTTTTCATTCTGACTATAATCTCCAATTACGTCTGTGCTTTGTCAGTTATGTGGCCATGGTCTGAGGTCTGCTCTATCAAAGAAATATCTGTAAATTGGGTTCATTACTTCACAAGCTGTATAGAGACGTATATCTGGTTGACTGAGACTTAAACTGAGCTGTGGATATTGTGGATGAAAATGTTTCAAAGGGTCTCTTTTCATAAAATAAATACTATGAAATCTGCCCCCCAGATAATTCATTTCAGAAGTTGACATATAGCAGAAACGGATATTAAAGTAATTTGTGCATTTTGAAATTACTCTTTTACTTCATATAACAGTGACAACGGAACGACCAGTGCAAGTAAATGTGGTAAAAGTGAAAAAATCTGACAAGGGAGATTTCTACAAAAGGCAGACTGCATGGGCACTTCGAGATCTCGCTGTTGTTGATGCCAAAGATGCTGTTAAAGTATGTGTAACTTTTTTTGATTTAGTGCTTTGCTTAGAACATCCTTTTGGTTCCAAGTTAGAGTTAACTTCCTTGATACTGACTGCTTTAAAGCTTAGATTGATAACATGTTAATTAGGAATTAGGATGATACATTCCTGTCCTGCTTATGCCTGCATTTTCTTCCAGCCTTTCCAAGAATATAACTCTGGTAAACCGAGTAAGAGGAGTCTAGATATGCTTGAATAGCAATATTATGAATATCTGCCCTGTTTATTGTAGTGATCTCTCAGGGACTGTAGACTGCTTGTGCTAAGGACCAGTACTTTTTTGTTTGTTTCAAGTCTTATGTAAATTTTTACTCCAAGCTTAGTTTCCCCTTAAAAAAATTGTTACCATCTTACTAATGACATTGAGCTACATGTAATGTTTTTTTGCTAGGACACTTAAAACATTCTTAATGAGCAGTATATAAGCTTGAAGGTGAGCTCTTATATCTGTTACCCAAATCATGACATTGGCCATTTGTTGGAAAGCGTACAGTCCTGAGGTGGTGTTCTTTTCCATAGAACAAAAAAAGCAACCTATTTTTGACCGTTTAAATTAATCTGTTGTCATAAACTAAGATGTACAAACAGGCAGAGGTGAAAATTCTTCATCCCGTGATGTCTGGTTTTATGTTCTGTTAACTGGTGATTTGGAAGAATAGTGCAGAAAACTATGAAGTTGAAAATTCTTCAATTTCCCCCTCCCCAAGTGTAGGTTAAATATGTTTCGTTATTTCAGTTATCCACATACTTGTTGGCTAGATTTTAGGTTTTCCTTGCTGTTCCTAAATACCGTGTTGCAGAATTGCTTCTTTCAGTTTAAGGTTCCATTTAAAATTATACCGTCTTTCAGGGCTTTTTCTTGCAAAACAGAATTCGGTTAACTATTTTCAGAAATGTGCTGTAATATATATGAGCGACTCTAATAAGCGACTTTGAAATTTTCTTTCAAAAAACAAATGTTGAATGCCAAACTCTATGATATTAAAAAAAATCAGAATTAAAGTTGATAGGTACATCATGTTTTGGTTTACAAATATGATCCTGTGCAACTCTTTTGACACAGGCCTTTCCTGCACTAGTTGTCAGACAACTCAAATTTTATGTAATGATACTCTTTGTTTAGAAATGTATGGTAATTATATTTATCAATATAAGCTACGGAAAAAACCAGAACTGCTTTTATTGTGCTGTACAGGAAATACCGTTTCCCATTGTATGCGATTTCATATGCAGCCTGCTTCTACAGATAGTAGTGACAATATAAGTGATAAGTAGCAGCAATAGTAGTTTTTACAAACTATGTATAAGTAAGAATTTAACATGTATCTGAGGCCATAACTTTTCATCAGAAAGAGGCTGGACCTTGAAAATGCTTGGAATATGATCTTTAAAACAGATTGTTACCAGTTACAATCCATACTGAGTTCATAAATGGCTTGTACAAAGGAAAGTACTTTAATCAAATGTCATCAAAACAATGTTCTCATTAGGCAATAAATCCAGTTGAAAATACTTCTGTAGTAGTTTTTTGCTATTAAAATACCAAATGGTCTTTTCTATCCTGTTCAGTGCTATCAAATACTATCATATCTGTAAAACATATAAAGTGTGTATTATATAATTTTTTTCCCCTTGTCTATTCCCCTAAGTATCCTTGAATTGTGTTGTATATGTTGTCAGTAATTCTGAAATTTTTAATTTCAGAAGGCTAACGCAAGGCATTAGTCTGATGACAGTGTTTCAGGGCAGACAGCGCCGTCAAATGTTTCTTGAAACTCTTACAGATCTGTGTATTATGTGTTATTGTTACCTTATCTGGCTTGACAAAATACTGTCTTCATAGTGTGGATTCTGGTTTTTCACTTTCAGTGTTTTAGCACCTTCGTTAAGGTGCATCAGGGTGCCAGAGTTGGTGTATCAGCTTAAGGTTGGCATCTGTGTAATTTCATTTTTATCCTGTCATCTCAATAATTAAATGCGTGAACAATCTCTGCTGCTCAGAGAATCATTTGACTGTTGAGCCTGTAACATATCTCATCTTTTGCAGGAGAATCCTGAATTTGACTTGCATTTTGACAAGGTGTACAAATGGGTTGCAAGCAGCACAGTGGAAAAGAACACCTTCATTTCATGTATCTGGAAACTCAATCAGAGATATCTTAGAAAGAAAATTGACTTTATTAATGTTAGTTCACAGCTTTTGGAAGGTAAATTTCTACACCTGTATACTAAATATAAAGTTTAATAATTATTCATGTAAAACAGATACACTAAAAAAAAGAAATCCTAATCCTGACTTTTTTCCTATTCAACTTTATTCTTTTATATTTCCTAAGTCTTCAGATAAACAATGTGACTACATAACAGATTTTCTGTTAGAGAACTGAGACAAAATAATTCATTAACAAATTTCTAAATTTTTATAAGCTTACTGTATTTCTAAGACATTCTGTTTCTTGAACAAAATAAAATCTACCTGCAAGATCTGGTAGGTCTAAATGTGTAACAAATCTGCTTTTGTTATGTGAGGTTTCTAGTTTATAAATTGTGAAGCATGTGTTAAATTCTGCTGGACGCTATTACAGGTTACATGACTGACTGGTTGCTAAGAAGGCTTTGTATCTTGTTCGCTCATGCTGTATTAAGTATTTTTACAGTCCCATCTTCTAATAGTTAAAAATTTTTAGTAGAGCCTAGTGAGTAATCATATCTCATGTTGAGTCGGTCAGAAGTGGTTAAACTGTTGATATTAAATACTAGACTGGCTTGTGCGGAAGAACTTGAATTAGAAATGTAAAACAGGGAGGACAGCATTTCTGTATTTCGGTGTTGACTGAAATTCGTTTTTAACCAACCTCTAACTTTTAAAGTTCATGCAATATTAAAACATTCAAACTTATTGCCACTTAAAAATATACACACTGCTCATGCTTTGTCTAGCTAACATTCTCTGCTTCCTTTCCTCTGCTTTTCCATACCTTTTAATTCTTCAGAACTGCCTAAAGTTGCAGAAGGTGCGTAACACCTTTTTCCTTTATTCTGCTTTGAAAGCAATTTTTCTTAAATAATACGCTTTTTCTTTTTTTAAAATAGTGCTTTGCATAGCTTATCAAGTTGCTAGAGATAAGAGATGTTTCAAATGTCCTAAACGCTTTCTGGCTGGATTGCGTTAATGTTCTGTAAATCATTTGTTAGCCTTTGAATGGCTTGTTGAATTAAGTAAGCACTGCCATGAGAAATCATAGTTCATGAAAACATTGTTATATACTTTTCACTTACCTCAGTACTGATTTTCCTGCTGTGAAACTTATCTTGAGCATCAAGATATTTTTTATCTATTCAGTGATACATTTCTTAATCAACTTTAGTATGTTTCCCTTATGCTCTATCAAGAGAGACTCTAACTTCTACTGATCTTATGCTAACAAGTCTAGTGTTTCAATGTAATATATTCTGATGTTGATTCAGCATTGAGAGGTGAATAAACTGAGACAGTACATGCAATAAAGGAAGGTGGCTATTTGTATTTTGCTTATGTTTCATAATTTGGAAAACATCACTGTTGGGAACCAGTTCTGGAAATCTTAATGAAGCCCATAGAAGGCTGAGACTTGAAAAAAGTGTATGTAGGTCAGCAGGTGCTTGTTATGAAAGTAGTTTAATGGATTCATTTACTTAAAGATAGTTGAGCATACTTAAGTACTCTTCAAATGCTTGTGACTTTCTGCACTTGATAATGTGTTTTATTTCCCTTCTCTACGTAAGAATCTGTTCCAAGTGGAGAGAATCAAAGTGTAGCAGGAGGTGATGAAGAGGCTGTGGATGAATACCAGGAGTTAAATGCGAGAGAGGAACAGGATATTGAAATAATGATGGAAGGGTGTGAATATGCTATTTCTAATGCTGAAGCCTTTGCAGAGAAGTTGTCACGAGAGCTACAAGTGCTAGATGGGGTAAACATTTCTTCTAATGTACAGTGTGTTAGCATGTTGAACTGTTTTCATTGATACTGACTACATAGTGTTCTTTGAAAAGGTAGCTAACATGTTCTGCTGTGTATTTAAATAAAAATGTGTATCTGCTCCTAAGCAGAGTTACATCCTGTCTATTACCAGATTTTGAAGATCTTCAACTTTGTTCTTTACTTTCCAGAGCTTCTGGGGTGAGTCGCAGGCTTTCAAATGAGGAGTTGAGAAGAAAAAAGGGAGGCATTCTGCATATGCCTTTCTTGAAGGCAAGGGAGAGAGAATAGATGTTCATGTCCATGGATGTGAACTCTTATACCTAAAATACTACTCTCAGTGTAATTAGGAAACTGGCTTAGTCTAGTAACGTTGCAGTATTCGTCTGTCTGTAACAATACCAGATTGTTTGCTGTGTTGCTTTTTAAACAACCCAGCATTCTACAGGTCTCTTAGAAAACTTAAGGAGATGCAGGGGATACAGTCTTGAGGGAACATTCAACAACCTCTTCAAATTGTCAAGTTGTATGTTTCTCTTAAATTTTGGAAATGTCTGTTATCATAGAGATAGCTGATCTTGCAATAGAAAATGTGACCTTATCACCTAAGCTGTTTTTCTGGAACTAAAAATGTTCCATTATAGTAGGGATTACTGTTTGGTTTTTATTTTGTGCAGATCAATACTTCAGTTCTAAGAACTTAAGCAAAGTTTTGGTTTTACATCTTTTTTTTTATGAAATAAAGAAATGTCATAGACTGAGGGACTGCTGTGTTCAATAACACTTTAAATGAGAAGTACTACAAGCTTATATTGTTTTGTTGCTTTCATCAAGAGTTTTAGAAAGTGTTTATTTGACAGTGATAGAGACAGAAGGAGATACCAGAGTGATTTTGAGATATAAAAATGTCTCTTAAAATGTTGTGGCTTAATTTTCTGCACAGGCAAATATCCAGTCAATTATGGCCTCGGAGAAACAGGTGAATATCTTGATGAAGTTGCTGGATGAAGCTCTAAAGGAAGTTGACCAAATTGAGCTAAAGCTGAGCAGTTATGAAGAAATGCTTCAGAGTGTAAAAGAGCAAATGGATCAAATTTCAGAAAGCAACCACCTAATCCATCTCAGCAACACAAATAATGTGAAACTACTGTCAGAGATAGAGTTCTTAGTGGTAAGCATTTTTATTGTGTTTACTATGGTTGTTCACATCAGGTATAAAATTCTTCTAGGTTGCTGCCCTCTTTAGCAACCATATAGGAGGTTCATTTAAAATAATGAGTTTATTTTTCTGTTTTATTACTGCACTAATTTCAGTAAGTTTTTATAATGATGGAATTGTATTTATCATTCTTGTTTCAGCAGCATAGCAAACCAACCTCCTTCTGACTTACAGACAGTACTATCCATTATTTTGTAGAATCACATGGATTTGGCTAAAGGTCATATAAAGGCCCTTCAGGAGGGAGATCTGACATCTTCTCGAGGCATTGAGGCCTGCACTAATGCAGCAGATGCCCTTCTGCAGTGTATGAATGTAGCTCTTCATCCAGGTAATGTTTTTGTTAGACTACAGTCTAATACACAAAATTTATTATGATAGTGCCTTTATTGTATGTGCCTTTCCAACTAGTCTTACATTTTGTTTCTAGACTACAAGGGTATTGTGACCTCTGGTCCTTTTGGTTCCCACATACAATATATTGCTATATATCTTGTACTCTGTTAAGTTCCTTTTATTTTTAGGACATGATATGCTTCATGCAGTGAAACAGCAACAGCAGCGTTTTAGTGACTTGCGTGAGCAATTTGCACGGAGACTTGCTAGTCATTTGAACAGCGTATTTGTCCAGCAGGTATTATTTCTTACTATTTTATATGAAGTTTTTGGTCACAAACTTTTCCTGAGATGAAAAACAATCCACCTAAAATTGGACACATTCTGTGATGTAATCAGTAAATGAATGGACTGCTAGAGGCACTTCAGGCAGAGATATTACTAAGCATACGACACTAGTTGCCTACAGAAGTCTCTTACATTAAAAAAAAAAAAAAAACAAACCAAAACACCTCTCTTTAAACACCTCTCTTTAGTGGGTTTGCTATCTGAATTAAACACATTGTGATATATGAGGATTTATTTTAATTGTAAGGCTTGGTTAATTGAGGAGAAAAAGCGTTGACTTTTTTGTTTAAGGGTGTCAGAGGCTGAGAGGATTGGAGTTCTTGCTGTCTGAACTTCAAGGGCCATAAAAAAAAAAAACAGTCATACAAAGTAAAATGTCTAAACCTTGATTTTTGAGCCTTAACTTGAAATATTCAGAAATCACTGTCCCAAGACTTGTTTCCTAAAGGCTGGATGTCTTTTTTAGCATCAGTTTTTTAATTTCTGTATTTTTTTATCTCCAATTAGTTTACTCAGACCCTCCTTCAACTCTATAACAGGTCCTACTATCTTTCAGTTCCAGTGAGTACATTGGGTTTGATACAAGCTTTTCTAACTAATTTTTTTGAGCTTGACTTATCTAACTAGCAGCTGCATCTTTGGCTTTACAAAAAGAAATTTATTCTTACCAATTGCAGAGCATCAGACTTACGCCCCTTCTCACTTCCATTATTTTTATCAGCCCTCAAGCTTTGTTCATCTGTTTATGAGATAACATTCCTCTGATCTGATCTCCAGAAATTGCTGAGAGACAGATTGAGATGTATGGAGGAAGAATATTTTCAGGAAATTGTAGTATGTGTACAACTGTACAGATACTGCAATTGTGTGAAATTGTAATACTTGGAAATAAAAAATAATTCAGTTTTTATACATATTAGCACAATCAAAGTTTTAGAAGTTTTCGGTTTTATGTATTAGACTGTATGCAGAAAATGGAATAGACTTATGCTGGATAACTGTATAGAAAATTGCATTCGAGAGTACAAACCTGGCTTTTGATGGCAAAGATAAGTGCTTCCTTATATTTTCTTCACTTTCCAGAAGAATTCTAGTTCTACGGCATGTTAAATTTTTTGCCTTTAGTTTCTGTTCTTAAGAAGGTACGTTTCTCCTCTTACTTTTCATATTTTGAAGAACTGAGCATAGAATATGTGTCCTGGCCTCTAAATGAGCAAGTAGAAGCTATGTTGTGTAAGTCCTGCGTAAATGCATTCACAAAGTTTGAATATTGGACTTGCGTATGAAAGTGGCTGTTTAACAGAATGTCTTTTCTGATGTTCTGTTCTGGGGATTTTATTTTTAAAAATGGTAAGAGACTATTATTACCATGTAATACTACATGTGTATTAGATGAAATACTTCTAAAGAGACTTTTCAGTGCTATTGAGAATGCTATTACCAATTTGCAATTTTTTTTTTAAATTCTGGTACTAATAGTGGCCTCACATTGTCTTTCATGTAAACTTGCCCTCTGAAAAGTTTTGGCCTGCTGTTAGCTGTGAGGTATTTATCAGCAGATAAAAAATATGACCTCGCAGTGAGGTTAAGCAGGAACAGTTCACTAACTACAAGAGATGAGCCTCTGCAAAGCTTTTTTTCTTTTTGCAAAAGAAAAAAAAAGTTTGTATACTTCATTTTGAGGTACGAATTGAAGTGTTGGAGGTATAACAGATTTTTGTGTTATCTTACTAAAATGACCTTGTTTTGTTAGTCTGGTGAATAAAATATAGCAATTTCTCAGTCCCATGTTTTTGAAAAGTCTGGAATACTCTTACCTTTAACATCTGAAGAGTTGCATTATTTGTTTAGAATGTTTCTTTCAGAAAAATAAAGCACTTCAGAAAAAACTAAGGCAGATAAAGATTTCTAAAATGTCAAGTGAAAACATGATGATGTCTAGGCAGCTGCTAATACAAGCAAGACATATTCCGATTTGGAACTCATTAGATGGAAAACCAAAGTTGCATTGAAATTTCGGCCTGAATATATTATCTTAGAAGTATGAAATTGTTCTTTTTTTTAAAGCAAACAAACCCAATGCTGTGATTCAAACTACTGTTGTAAGATACTAAGGTGCTTCATCTCCTTTAGGTAAAAATGAGAATAAATCTTAAAAGCTTTAAACAGAAATGTAACTTTGGATTGCTGTTCACTGTAGTGTTAAAAACTGTTTGCAGTAACTGTTACTAACAGTTAATGTAGTTGTCTTTATTGTGTCCTAATAATATTTGATTAACCTTACTGTGTGTCTATAACATTAAAGATTTTTTTTTTAACAACCAGGTTCAGCATTCAATTAAAAGGCAACTCTGGGCTTTCTGCCTTTGAAATACGAAATAGTTTGAAGCTTTGAAACTATGAAATAGCTGAATAACAGACTTGCAGTATCATTTGGTAACAGTTAGTATAAATGTATATGTAGTGAGAGGAAGACTGTTAATTAGATGGAGAAGGTACACCTAGAAGCTCCATAATGTTTTGGAGCAGACTTGAACAGGACATAATTTAGGACAACCAGAATGATTAGTCTTTAGGGCTTTTTTATCCGAAGACTTGAACTGATTAGTACCCAATACAATAGAGAAGGGTGAGCCAAAGTTGCTTTAATTTTGATCTGTTCCAACTGGCTTCTGTTCCAACTTAAAGACATGCAAAAGCAGTTTTTAATCTGTGTAGTTTGTATTCTGCTAACTTGTCATATCCAAGACAGAACTGTCCAGGAATGCTTCCTCTGTCAGGGACTGCCATTGACTGACCTGCATAAACCAACCTCACGTTATGCTACAGGAATTGGAGACCAATTAGGACAATCTTTTTATGCTGCCATGGCACAAACTATACTTAAGATCCAGTCCTATTGCTGAATTTATTGCAAGCCTAGTAAAAAAGACTTTACAGAAAATATTAAAGCCATTTTGAAATTAAGTTCCATCCTCCCCTTCGTTAACCCAGGGCTAATGGTTGTATGTTCTCCTCCATGGCTGAACTGTGGTCTTACCTTGCTTGCTTCCTGAATTGCCCAGGAAGCTTGTGAGTTCAAGCAAGTGAAAGCTTAAAAAAGCTACCTCACATGTTGTTCAAGCAATGTGATGTGATCTTCACTTAAAGGATAGTGTGTTTTTCAGGAAATAAGCCACAGAAAGGGAGGAGCGTGAAGTTAGTAGCTTGCTGTTAAATGGATTGGTTTATGCTGCATGTTGTAACTGTTTAACTCTAGTAAATATTTACTGAAAGTGTATGTGTGTCTGCATTTGTGTGGAGGGAGAGAGAACGTGTATGAACTGATGTTTTTAAGACTTGACCAAGGCTTGGCCAAAGTGGACTAAATTGGGTTGAATTGGAGCAGATTTTCAGAGGCATAGCATAAAGCTCATCATTAACACCTAAGCCATTGACTGGGGACTTGAAATGTCTTATGGTGTATATGGGAACAACATCTTTAAAAAGAAGCAGCAATGGATTTTTTTGTTTCTTTGTTTAGAGAAATAATGTCATAATCTCTTAGAATTTTTCAGAAACAGTTGAACACTTGTCATTAAATCTTCACTCAGGTGTACCTTGCATCTCTTGCAAAAAAATGCCAGATTGACTCACCCTGAAGGCAAAGTGGTAAACCGCAAGAGCCTTACAATGAACAAGCTTACTAAGATGCATTACCTGCCACAACTATAATATCTCAGTGTCCATATTATGTTAGGCATTTTTTCAATCTGCATCTCTAGACTTTTTTTCTATGCAAGATATTTTTATGCTTTTCTGTTTGTCTGAATGGGATGTTGTCTTCATTTTAAGTTTTTCAGGAAACTTCTAGTACGTCTGTATAGTGCTTCCAGATTTACTTTAATACTTTCTCTTATCAAGGGTCACGATCAGAGTTCTACTCTTGCCCAGCACTCTGTTGAATTGACATTACCCAATCACCATCCATTTCACAGAGATTTACTTCGATATGCTAAACTGATGGAGTGGCTCAAGAACACAGATTATGGAAAATATGAAGGGCTAACAAAGGTGTGTCAAGTGCTCAAATGATGCTAGAGAATGAACATAATATACTATTTTTGAGAGTCAAAAGAATTGCCTGTGTGTATGTGCATGTCCTTTTAATATTCCTTTATATTAAATTTAATTCACTGCTCCTCTTTTCTTGTACCTCTTTAGAATAGGAAACTTCATTTTTTGGCATTTCTTGTATCCTGGTTTGTTTTTTTTTCCGCCTCCAAGATTCTATGTCTCTGTTATAAAGTATCTTAAGATATTAATCTTAATATTTATGTAAAACAAGTTTGCCATTTTACAGTCCAGTAAGAAAAATAATTATGCTATTTTCATGTTGATGTGCTTATTGCCTATGTGACATCTTTATTTCAACAGACCTTCATTTCACTTGGGAATATCACAAACTTAAGAGGTCTCTTGTAAAGTAGATTAAATTGAAATATTTTGGCTTTCTGTATATGTAACTTTTAACTACCTTGTTTAAAACTGACATGCAGTGAAAAAAATTACTACAGAAGTATAGAAAATGTTTAGATAGAAGTCAAGGGAAAGTTAGTCCTTATAGAACAAGTCTTCTTTTATTATAAAGTACTGTCATTCTTAAAAACTCAACCGTGGAAGATTTAAATTAGACTCTTAAAATGGCTTTGAAATAGTTGTTCTTTTGCCTTCAGCGTAAGGCAGATGGTCAATGAATGGTTGACATCTTCGTGATCTTCTAATAAAAAATTGAGAGACTTACATATTTATGTATTATGTGTGCTAAGTAACGAGATTTTGAACACAGGAAAAAAATTCTTGGGTGATCTTTGTCAATAAATAAAACATTATTATAGCCTGTGTACTAAAAATCTAAACAAACCAGATAATCTTCAAACTGATTTCAGTTGTTGTGCCTCTTGTCTTTTTAAAATTTGAGCTTATTTTTGGCAGTGTTGCAAACATTATTTTGGGATTGATTGAATCTTGTAGTAAGTAGGCACACAGAGTTTATGCCTCCCAAAGTTTTCTGTCTTTTGTTTTCCTTGTGAGAATAGTAATAAAGGAGGTCACATACTCAGGAAGATGTGTAGGAATGGCATCCTATTTGCTTTTTTTGGGGCATAGTAAAAGTCATTCCCCAAAGTCATAGTAAAAGAGGCTACAGAGAATGGTGCTGAGTTTTCTCCATGCTACCCTGGAATTGAATTCTATGATGCTCTAACACTAGTAATCGTATTTGTATGTACCACATTGCATAGCTTTTCTTAAGGGGGAGAAGTAGCAATTTCTGATGCTCAGTGAACTTACTAGGAAAATGAATATAATCTGCTTAAATATAATGAATATATTTTTGTGCATGCTACATAAATATATATATACACACAAATATATAGTCCAAACCAGTTTGGTTTTTAGTGGAACTTAAATACTTGCTGGTTTTTAAGATCTATTTAACTGTAATAGAACAAAGTCAATATGTATACCTGTTAACTAACTTTACATTTTTCTTTCAAGAATTATATGGATTATTTATCACGACTATATGAAAGGGAAATAAAAGATTTCTTTGAAGTTGCCAAGATCAAGATGACGGGCACAACCAGAGAAGGAAAAAAGTTTGGTAAGCTTCCAGGAGGCGCATATCTTGCTTTGAATCTTATTATTTGCTTATAAAATACTCATTACACCACCTACGGCCAATTTTATAATGGTGTAGAATTGTTTACTTTTGGCAAGGTGGAAGAAGTTGGGTGAAAAATATGATTGGTAAAACTTCCGACTTCCACAAGGCCAAAGTATCACAACTGAAATCTTGTGAAATTGGTCAAGATAGAAGGATAAAATACGGTATTTCTCAGATTTTCAAATCTACGATCAGTTTTTAACAAACTACTGACCATATTTTATTACTAGAACTATCCCACTTTGTTACTGGAACAAATTTGGAAAATAAACTTTTGTAATTAAAGAAAGCTTGGTCAGCCTGTGTGTGTGTTCCTTCTGCTATTACTTCTGCTTTTAGTAAGTTTTGGGTGGATTTTGAAGAAGCTAATTTTAATGCTAATTCTGCCTAAGGAAACTTGGGTATTTCATTGTGTTTTCAGTGGGATTCACCTATGTAGTCTGAGACTAGAAATCATACTTTGTTAACTTGTAGGTCTTTCTGTTTAAGGGAGTATGTATTCCTGCTAGGATTAAATAATCTAGTGTGAGTATGAAAGTGAAGCTTTTAAAAAAAATAACCTGAATACTTAGAAAGCAACAGTGATATAGGTGTATTTATATATTGGCTATTCTATATTTTAAACTGTTTCAAAACTTGTTTAAAATATTTATATTTGCCACAGTTCACCAGTTTCCAAATTCTAAATTCAGAAATGATGTGCAGCTTTAACTAGTAAGTTCTGTCAAGCCTATTTTGGGTCCTGAACTTATGCTTTGAAGTTTGATGGTAGAGAACAGAAAAAAGTAATGAAAGGAAGAAAGCAGGAGAGTGGTGAGGCTTGACTGAGGGAGGGGGAATCTGGAAAGATAAGTCTTGGCAAGCTGTTGGACATGGAGAGCAAGTGGTGCCATAATGTGTCGTTGTCAGAACAGTTAAATTCATAAATCTTGAAAAGCTATCTTACTGCAAGAACTAAACACTTTATGCTAATACAAATTGATTTCTAAAACATTCTAAACACTTTATCCTGGCACTTCTTTTGTGATTTGCATTTGTGAGGAGACAGTTTTTGTAGCTATTTCCCAACTTCTGTAAATGTTTTGGAGTGATCAGGCATTTTGGAGAAAGAGGTCCTTCAATTCACCAGCATAAGAGCTGCATCTTGAGAAGGGTTTTGTCATGTATTTGTGCGAACTTCAAGCATGTTTGAACTTTGTACAGAATATTCAAGGAGGAGAATAGCAAAGGGGTTTTTTAACCAGTTCTCTTGTTTTGATTTCTTTTGTAATATTACATTTTCACAATCATACAAAAAGAGTATGTTTATGTTTGAGTCTTGCTGGTGACTGACTGATGTGCAAAACTTGACCCAAGTGCCCAGTCCTCTGAAAATTGGTAGGAACCAGTCACAAAGCCAAAACTTGAACCTGTATCCAGTGGGGACTCTCTTAGAATTCTTAATGTTATGAATGGTAATTAAGCTATTAAGTAATGGTTATCAGTGGCCCCATATTTGAGGCCACAAGCGAATTTAACAATGAATTGGATCAAAAAACCTTCAGTACTAATCTTATAAAGAAGCAAATTACATATGTTTAAAAAGCTGTTCCTTATCCAAATATGATTTCATTTCACCATTTAAATGTCAAGTTATGTATTTATTTTGTAAGAGCTTATAACAGTAATTTAAAATACATTACTTTGTAATAGTAAACTAAGTTAAGAAATAGTTTAGGTGCATAATGCTCCAGTTGTACTCAGGCACTAAAGATGACCTGTTTCCAAGCTGTGTTGGTGTGTGTTCTTGCCTTTTTTTTGTGCTTTGGGAATAGCACTGCTATTTGAATGCCTCAAACGCAGAGGGGATGCTGGGAGAATTCTGGCATTCTGTGCTAGTGCAAGGTTCTTTGTCTGCATTTTTATGGCAAAAAAAAAATCTGGGTCGTGAGCATTCACACTTGTCTTAGTAGTCTTTTTTTTTTCTTTTTTTCTTTTTTTTTCTGATTAAGCCAAGACTTTGATACTTAAATACCATAAAATCAATG
>NW_009214461.1:18802-29321 GCF_000690835.1 Fulmarus glacialis
AAAGAGTGCTACTACTGTCATATGTTTATATGATGTGGCTTCTCCAAAGCCACTATGGCTCCCGGGTTGTCCAGGGCCTGATCTTTGCCTGTAGTTCTTCTGTAATATAGTCCCGTGTGTTTGGAAATTGAGGATAATGAAGAAGTGGGACCAATGTGTCAGATACATATACCAAATATATCAGGCCTAAACCTTTTTATTCAAAAACTGCCAAAATCCCCAAGATCTAAAAACTAGGCTGGAATTAAATTTGAGTTTGACATTATAAATGTCAGTAGTATTGCCTACTTGAGAACATCTGGTATTTAAGACATGTTTGTGGCATTTAGAAGTATTTACTCATTCTATTACAGTAGGTTCTGCTTGCCTGCTCCATTTTGGGGGGCTTGTAGCATCCATCCTCATCAAGGTCTTCTTAATACCACATACTGCTTTTAGTGTATGTATGCAAATGCCTTTTACTGGTTAGGGATTCTCTGTTTACTACAAATGCCCACTTACTCTAAATTTCATATTGAAGTCCACTTGAGTAAGCTGTTTTATTTTGCAAAAACCAGGAAAAATAAAAAAACACCTTGTAAATTTTACTATATATTTATTGTTTTCATCCTCTCCGAATTTGCAGTCATCAATTTTTGGTGCAGCATGAATACAAAAGATGTATTCTCTATGTAAACATCCTGATTTGCGAACAACAGAAAAGGTTAGCCAGTCTTACTGTTGATATGAATGATTTTGCAGTATTGGTGTGTGTTTTTTAAATTGAAGAGGTGGACAATATCTCTGACTCAGTACAAAATTACATAAATACATTTTAATTTCTTCACATCTATTATTGATATGATGATTGATCCTGGAAACTGAGTCTTTTGCAATATTAACTCTGACAAATACAACTCTTAATTTAATGGACTTCTCGATTTGGAAGAACTTAAATACACGTTACCAAAAATGTTCTTTGAACACACTTTATAAGAAAAAGTAAAGTTTAATACCTAGAAACTTACTCTGTTTTCCATGTAGCTTAGATACTGAATTTCTAGAATAGTACCTCTCCAACTAAATGTGTTTGCAATGTAGTTACTTGCTGCTTATAGTTCTCCGCATGTTTCTTTCCAGTTAGAGCTTAACTTGCATCTTGTGCATGGTTTGTGCAAACTGCATTTTAACTTGTCTTTGTCTTTGATGCTTGCAACCTAATCCATCCCAGCTACACTGCCTCGAAAAGAAAGTGCTGTCAAACAGGAAACTGAGAGTGAGTATAACTAGTTGCATTAGTTGGTATTGTCAATGCATGTGTGTCAATGTAAAGATGTAGTGCTGCATCATGGAAAAATGACCTAACACTGAAGCATTCCGTTCAGAATGAAATAAGCATTAGCAGAATCATTGTTTTTGCAAGGCGAAAATGAAGCACGGCTAAAATGGCCCAACATAGAAGTTGAGAAGGTTTGCAGGTAAAGGCAATATCTTTTGGTTTTCCCATGCTACTAGTTGATCTAAAAAATATGTTTGTGCCTGAGAGCTTGTCGTAGATTTCCAACTCTTCCAGTAGGTTGAGGTAAAAACTTTTACTAGATCTACAGATTTTGTCTTGTTTGTGTCCCTAGATTAGATACCGACATAGCAGTTAAATGAAACTTGTAGGATTGCTTTTAAGTTTCTTTGTGGTTGAGATGTGAGAAGTTTACATGGGGGTCAAATATTGACGATTTCTTGGTCTTTTTTGTTAACTGGCTTTCTCCACCGTGTCCCAACACATCTGAAAATTTTGGAAAAAATGAAAGTAAAAAGATACGCTCCTCACTGAGGAGAAGGCCCCACAATATCAGGAAGAAATGTCTGAATGTTAATTATGACCAAAAGGAGAGGGGAGCATTAGTAGTAGAGTTACTATAGGATTGTAGATCCAGCAAAATAGCTGGAGCAAACCATGTAGACAAAAGGATGTTAACAGCAGAAGGATCAAGTTCCAGATGAAAAAGTGCCTGTGTGTTTATAAAGCTTTTTAATTTTTTTCCCTTTTATGGACTAATTCTTCTGCTTGTGGCAGCCTTTGCCCAAAGTACATTCACAAAGATCATAACTGGTCTTTGCTTCCAAGCTTTCAAGGAGAATATCTATGCCAGTGTTCCTATATTTCAAGGTTTTGTTCCTTTTATACCTTTTTCCATACTTTACAATGAGGGCTTATATAGCTACATTGTACTTTGAAATCTGCTGAAGTATTTCAGTTACCTTGTAATGAGGAAAAAAATGTGTTCATAGCAAAAGCATTTGCAGCTTAGACAAAAAATTGAGTTGTTTGATTTTAGTGTAGGACTACTAGCAACTCTTGATCTCATACGTTCTGTAATGAACCTGTTCTTCTTGAGTATTTTATTCTGCCTTTGCTTCCCTCCTTCATAGTGTCTTTATTTCACAGGTCTTCATGGAAGTTCTGGAAAATTGACTGGGTCTACTTCTAGCCTAAATAAACTCTCTGTTCAGAGTTCGGGAAACCGTAGGTCTCAGTCATCCTCACTGTTGGATATGGGAAACATGTCTGCCTCTGACCTTGATGTGGCCGATAGAACAAAATTTGATAAGGTAAAGCCAAAATGTTGCATAGGATTCCTGCTTAGTTTTGTTCTAGAGGTGTCTTGCATATCCTTCTTGTATAGTTTAAAGAGCTGTGCTGTTTAAATCTTAAATATGCCGATTTCAAATTCTGTATGCACCACACATCTAACAAAGGCAGTTTCTAAGAAATATGTAGATCAGAGTGTTATTCTCTGATTGTAAGATTCCATTTAGTTCCTTTATATGCTTAGTGTGATCTGTAAACAATATCAAGCAGAAAAAATGGTCTATTAAGTTTAAGCCCAATATGCATGTTTAAGCAAATAGGAATTGAACTGATGGATTCTTCAACTGATTTTTTTTTTTTCCTCAATGCAAATGTTCATGTGTTTCATTTTGCCAGTGTGTAAGCAAAAGTGAAAGATACGAAAGCATAATCTTATTTTAGCCAGGACTTGAGCATGGCCCTAAAATTTTATTCATACTAATTTCACATCAAAGTTATCATCAGTTTTCAGCTTTAACCAATGGCACTAAGTTGTTATTGGAGTGTTCTCAGCATCTGTTTAAAAACCTGCTGTCCTCAGCATCTGTTTTGTTTTGTTTTCCTGAACCTTTAAAAGTGACAGTACTCCTCACTTCTTGTGGAATTAACTCCTCAGTACTGTGGAGGGAAAAGGAGCTGTTATCAGAGTGAGAGAGAAAAATAATTTTCTTACTCTCTATTGCATTATTTGATGGAGATGAGTATTTTTCTTCTGGCTTCTTCAAATCTTTGCTCAGTCTTTTTCTGGAAGGAAATACTATATGCCTGAAACAGTTATTACACACCTGCAGCAGCAACTTGTCTAGAATTAAAATGATAGCTTTTTAAAACAATTTTATACAAGTATTGTGCTAATTTTTTTCAACTTCTGACTTTTCTCTCACACCCACTGGGGACATGTGAGTGTGACTAATATATGCTGACCTAGTAGGTTTTTTCAATTTTTTTTTCTAGGGGAATTTTCAATAGTATGGATTTACTATGTGGCTAGATTGGTTTCATTTATATAAATTATTGCATGTCTTAATCCTTAAATACTTGCGGAGAAAATTTGTGTTGTGTAAAGATGATAGATTAGAAGTATGTCTAACACCTGACTTAAAATTTCAGTAGTTTGTATTAATAAAATTAAATTATTTTAATGAATTATTGCCAAAATAGTTTCATTTTAGATTAAATCTAAAAATTATGATGAATACTTCTATTTCAGTACAAAACCTGCTGTTGGTTTCTGTGGCAGCTATGTAGAAACTTTTTCTACAGAGCAGTTATCTTCTACATACGCAGTTTACCTGTTTGTCTTCCCTGAGGCTTTTAATTTTGTCTTTTTCCTCTCAGCAACCCAGGCAGAAAAGAGGGTGGCAGAACCCATGACTTACTATTAAAATGCAAATGTTTTCTTTATAGCACAAAAGTCCTTCCTTAGGCTGTGACTAGAAAACTTCTAGTTGTGGAAAAACATACTGTTCTTTTCTTCCCAATGTTACATGGATGAGAAGGGACTATGTTGAAGATGCACGTATCACTTTTAAAGATACAAGTACCAGCTGTTGCCATTTCTGTTAGGTAGAAATAAGCCTTCTAAAGATTACTGAAGATAGAAAGTATAAAATCCTATGCAACAAACACCTTAAAATTAGTATTACTAACTGTTCCTAGTATTTGGTGTGTTGATAAAATATTTGGCTTTCTTTAGATTTTCGAGCAAGTATTAAGTGAACTAGAGCCTTTGTGTCTGGCAGAACAGGACTTCATAAGTAAATTTTTCAAACTACAGCAACATCAGAGCATCTCAGGAACAACAACGGTATGACTCTTAATTCTGTCACTGAAGTAAAAAATATTGAACAGGCCTCATAAAAGACCTGTTTAAAAGATAACTTCTGAATTTATCTGGCAGTTATGTGATCCAGGTGATCAGTAATTTGTTTTTCTCCATTAGCTGGCAGAATCTTTATTTTTGGCTGACCAATACAAAATCTATTAAAGAAGGACTGACATGTTTCTTTTGCCATGGCTTTGTTTCCTCATAAGATCACAATAAACCCTTCATCGTGCTATGTAGGCAGGCAGGGGGGAGTAATTGTGGAAAGTGGTGTATTCTGGGGAACGTGACCAGAAAACTGCCAGCACCTTGCAAACCACTGTATTTGCTACTTAGAGGCGGGGGAGCGGGGGGAAAGCTGCTAATTATGTTGGTATTGTCAGATATACTTATCACTTAAATATAGAATTGGAGACAAGCTTTCAGCTTCCTGTATATACATTCCTTGTTCTTACAGAATGAAGCGGAGGAAATGGATGGAGGAACTTTATCTCGTTCATACACTTCTGGTGTTCCACAAACAATATCATCTGAGTATGTGCTGCTGTTGTATATTATTGATACTTAAGCCTACATGTGAATTTATTTGGCATATAAAACTTTTTTCTCTATAATCAGAAATTGTTCCCTTTTAGTGAAAATGAATAGTGAATTCTTAATTTGTACCTAGACACTGAATGTGTCAGTAAATATAAAAAAATTTGTATATAGGATAGGATGGATGTTTCTGTCTATAGCAGTATAAAAAAGGATGCTTAAGTCTCTAATAGTTTGCAAAGTGAAACTAGGCGCTGTAATATATAAAATATGCTTTGGAAAATATGCTTAGCAAAGTTCTGAATTTGAGTGCATGGCAGCTTCCACACAGAAAATACTTTTGGGAATATTTTATACCTGTGACTATTGATTTCTACTGTGTGGCATTGGCATTTCTTCCCTTAGCAACATTCTGAAAATCGTGAGACTTGCTGAATGCAAATGAGACTACTATATCCAATAAATTTGTCCTAAAAGTGTTATCAAAGAACATGTAAAATAGCCTAGTAAACTGTCAGAGTAATATTTTTATCTTATGCATTTTTAATAGGAAGGACATGATCCGACAAATGATGACAAAAATATTTCGTTGTATTGAACCTGAGCTGAATAATCTTATAGCACTGGGGGACAAGATTGATAGCTTTAATTCCCTTTATATGTTAGTTAAGATGAGTCATCATGTATGGACAGCACAAAATGTGGACCCAGCTTCCTTTCTCAGCACAACACTTGGAAATGTCTTGGTGACTGTCAAAAGGAACTTTGATAAATGCATTGTAAGTTCTTTAGTTATTCTGATTAACTATAATATAGGAAGCCCACTGCTACCCAGTTTGATTTTGCATTTCTTCATAGTTAAATTTTTGCTTTTAATTTGAAGTGAAAATGAGTAACTTTATTGCCCTTCTACTGGCCAAACCTTCAAAATAGATAAACTAATTGGTGGTTATGTTTGTTTTTCCTCTCCATTCCCGTTTTCTTCAATAATTAGCTATTTGTAAGAAATATGACCACTCTCTCACTGCTGTGAGCTAGCTGCCATTTTTAGTTGTTTGTTTAAACTTGTACTCCTACTGAAATTACTGAAGTCAGTCAAGTAAACTATAGCTCTCTGCCTTTTTTACTTACCACAGCAAAACCTCATGGACCCCCCCCTCGAGGGTTTTGCTTTTCCCCTTTAAGCACAATATACCAAACAGACATCTCTTCCATGTGTTCAGTTATTTCTATCTTCTATCTAAGAAAAACTTGGTTTAGATAAAATGGCAAATCTTTTGGCAGTAGGAGAGGCAGCTTCTACTGTCAGAAACTTCCTTTTGCTAATACAATATGACCATTATATGAAATAATGGCAAGTTTAGTGAACACATAGTTGCTGGTATAATTTTTTTTTATTGTCATAAATGTAATTTGACTCTAGGCCAACATAATAAGACTGACCATTCTTGATCAGTTTAATGCTTAAAATATTTTGAAGCTGATTTTTTTTTTTTTTTTTTGGATTATACTCAGAAATAAAATTTCAGTAGAATATTAAAGAAACTTCCTGTAGCAAAAGGAATTGTTAGCTTGGCTGAATCAGAAAAGCAAATTTCCTTGTTAGACTATAGAACAAAAAATGTTAATTGCTTCTGGTGGATAAGTTTTTGGGTGTTTTTCTTATTTTTTTTTTCTTAATACTAAGTAAGTAAACAAAGAATAAAAGCTGGAAGATTTTACATGCCCATCTTCCTTTTTTCTTTCCGATTATTTTATTTCTTAAGAAATTTTTGAGGGTAGAAAGGAAGACTAAGTAGATATAATAATTGAAAGATAAAATTATTTCCATGTTTGAATAAATGTCAGTTTTTTCGGTATGTCTGCATTTTTCTTTTCTTTTACTAGCTGTTACATGATCTGGAGTCATATATCAGAGGCTAACATCTGTTCCTCTTTTAAATTTAAGAGTAACCAAATGAAGCAGATGGACGAAGTAAAAATCTCAAAGAAGAGTAAAGTTGGGATCCTTCCATTTGTTGCTGAATTTGAAGAGTTTGCAGCCCTCGCTGAATCAATTTTCAAAAATGCAGAACGACGAGGAGATCTAGATAAAGCCTACATAAAACTTATTCGAGCTGTTTTTGTCAGTGGTAGGTCTTCTGAAGTTGTCATAGTTACTAAAATGATTGCTTCCTCGTATTTATATATAATTTTGCTCCAACTAACATGATTTTTTTTTTTTTTAAGACACTCTATTGCAAGCCACATGCCTGATACTGTGCTGAAATTTTAGTTATCTCTGTTACTGGTAGAAAAGCAACTGTAAACCTTTTGATTGTAATACACTTTTTCAGAGCAAACTGTAGATATTTCCTTTTGTACATACCTGTAAAGTAAATTTCAGTTATGACAGAGGGAAGTGGTTAAGACTCTGAAGGGAGAGAGGAGATGACAGCAACATGACATGCTCAATCTGAAGTGGTTTCCTGTCTTTTCTCCCCCAGTGTAGCTTAAACGAGGAGATGAATCTGGATGGGATCCCTTGCATTTGACCCCAATACTGTTTCTCTTCACAGCCCTGTCTAAAATAAATCACTTGAGTTCTGGCTATGAATTTGACCCTTTCTAAGCAGATTAGGTCCTTTGTGTCCTAGCGTGACACAGCAGAATGTCTCTCGAGTCCTCCCTATTTTCCCAGCTATAGTCTGGAAAAACAGCAGCAACACCCTTGTTCTACTGGTTTTATTTAACACTAACAAAACAAAACAAAACAAAAAGCGGGGGAGATCTGGAAGACAATGAACTCTGGAAAAATTGTCCTTCTTTTAAAATAGGGGATACGGATGGATGGACCTCTCTGTGCTGATTTACCTGCAAATTTTCAAACAACTCCACGTATAGTAATTCCCAACCACTGAGACTTTTAGGGGATGATTGAGCAAGAGGAGACAGTAGAAGCAATAAAGCTAGTTTGAGGAAATTATAGCATAGTGGTTCTGAACATAGTAGGAAATCGTGAAGAGACATTAATTCATAGTACAGCAGACCAGAGTCTATATGTAGTCAGCAGGAGCATCCCAGCTGATAGGACAGTAAATTTTGAAAATGTTTTTTATTTGATTGCACCCAACTTTTCTGTCCTTAAGAATTCACTGTTCAAGTGATAAAACTAAGCAAACACCTATCGACAGGCAAAACCGTACAATGATAAAATAGCTACTGTAAGAAGAATTTAGAAAAGCATGTTTTAAAAGGGGTTCAAAATGATGCCAGTCAAACACCGAAGAAGAAACAAAATCTGTTTCAGACAAGAACAGAGCAAACTTAAAGAACAAAGAATCATGATGGAGGAGGATAAGGGATAGAAGTAAAGAATGACGATGAAACAAAGTCAAAATTGTGTACAAAATCAGTGCAAGCAATGTGTTTAATGCAGTAGGATATTTAATTTACAAGTAATGTTTGAAACAGGTGAGAAAGGTATAGTACTTCAGGTAGAATTGCGGGGGGCGGTTAGAAAATTATATGGGAAGAACAAAATTGGCAGTAGCAGGATTTTCCTAGTTGGCAATTCAGTGTTATGACTGAAATGAATTTGTGATCTTTATTGATACTCTGGTGCCCAGGATCACTTTCATGGTGGGCACCCTGGTAGTCTCAGCAAAATGATTAATGGATTAACAGGCATAGAGATTTAATTGTGCTCTTTGTTGAAGCCATCCTCTTTCAGCCTGCTTTTAGGTGCAATAAGGGAGTGATGCGTGGAATTTCTTTTGTCTGCCTTGGATTTTTTTTGGGGGGGGATGAAAGTAAGAGACCTATATGCAAGATTATCCATTTTTATTATTAAATTTGGGGATTGACAGTAACTTTGACCATAAAACTAATAAGCTAAGCAAAAACTGAGAGACTGGGAAGTACATTTTAAAAACCCACCACCTTATTGAAGACTTTTGTTCTAGCAAAGAGGGGAATGAGACTTTTCTTAGATAGTTCTGTCATGTGAAATTTATTAGGGAAAATGAAAGCATGCTTGTAAGCCTCCACAGAATGTGGGTTGTTTCTCACTTACGTAAATGACCATATGTAGTCACTATTTTGTATCTTTTTGTAAGTGACTTTTTGGCATACAAATTTCATGGTCTTAGAGCCTGTACATATCTGTTACTTCTTACGTTACAAAATTCCTTTTCTGACAGTATTATGGTTATTGGTTACGTTTTTCTGAATTTGGTTGTCCTTTGGCATTTTAAGTCTTTTGCTTCCTTTTTCTTTCAGTTGAGAAAGTAGCTAATGAAAGCCAGAAAACACCCAGAGATGTGGTCATGATGGAGAACTTCCATCATATTTTTGCAACACTTTCTCGCTTGAAAATTTCTTGTCTTGAGGCTGAGAAAAAAGAAGCCAAACAGAAATACACTGATCATCTTCAGTCTTATGTAATCTACTCACTCGGACAGCCTCTCGAGAAATTAAATGTAAGTATATTTGAGCTTATATACATTTAAATGTTACAGAGTAGTCTTTCTCAAGCGTTCAGTTTGCACTATCTGATCTCTTTGTCACTGTGTCTATCAGAATCTCTATTTTATTATTTTAGACTCAGGCATGCCTGACAAGAGTACTCTACTCATGAGGGTTACAGTCTTGGATGAAAAAAAAAAAACCAAACAAATTTTTCATGGCAATGAATAGTACTGACTAAACATCAGTTGTGTCTTAAGCGAATGGTTTTGAGGAAGGAAAAAGCGAGGGGAAAAGTAATCAGGAGCTTTGGGATAAATTTCCCCACCTCAACTGCAGAGAAAATTACTGTAGTTTCTGAACTGTTGAACAATAAGAAAAGTTTTAGGAAAGTTCTGTCCGAAGTTGAGCTAAGTGTTAAACTGAATGCTGATGTAGGTTCATACTCAGAAGAAGGGGCAGGCAACTCAGGAGGACTACGAGGATGTCATGAGGTTATGCAGGGAGAAAAACAGAAGGGCCAAAGCCCAATTAGAACTTAATCTGGCTACTGCCATAAAAGACAATAAAAAATGTTTCTATAAATACATTAGCAACAAAAGGAGGGCTAAGGAGAATTGCCATCCTTTATTGGATGTGGATGGAAACATAGTGACAAAGGATGAAGAAAAGGCTGAGGTACTTAATGCCTTCTTTGCCTCAGTCTTTAATAGTAAGACCAGTTGTTCTCTGGGTACCCAGCCCCCTGAGTTGGAAGACAGGGACGGGGAGCAGAATGAAGCCCCCATGATCCAAGGGGAAATGGTTAGTGACCTGCTGCACCACTTAGACCCACACAAGTCTATGGCGCCAGATGGGATCCACCCAGGGGTACTGAGGGAGCTGGCGGAAGTGCTCACCAAGCCACTTTCAATCATCTATCAGCAGTCCTGCCTAACCAGGGAGGTCTCAGTTGACTGGAGGTTAGCAAATGTGACGCTCATCTACAAGAAGGGCTGGAAAGAGGATCTGGGGAACTACAGGCCTGTCAGTCTGACCTGGGTGTCAGGGAAGGTTATGGAACAGATCATCTTCAGTGCCATCACACAGCACGTACAGGACAA
>NW_009214462.1:0-21517 GCF_000690835.1 Fulmarus glacialis
TCCAACCTTAATGACTCTATGATTCTATTATTCTATGACTATCAAAGAAGGTCTTCTAGGCCTGAAATAAATTCTTTCAAGAGGCTTGTACTTAGGAGATTGTTATGTATTAGAGGTTTTATAATATTAAGGTCAGTCTAGGCATAGACACAGTAAAAATGTTTAAGAGTCAAACTGTTTTCAGCATTTGGAGGCATCAGTGACAGTATTTCCTCATTCCCATCACAAGTTGAGAGTTTGAGAATCCTTCAGGAAGCTCTGTTACCGGTATACATGAAAGAATTGCCATCAATACTTGTGCAAAGAAAAGGGCAGTCCAGTAAGCCACTGAGAGATCCAACAATAGATGATGTTACATATTTATCATTTACAGTTACTATATTTATTCTGATTTCGGGACTTAGAGAGGACTCTGCTAATTACAGAGAACATTATTGGAGCTTGAGTATTTTCTGTATATACATAATCTGAATATAGAATAAAGAGCAAATATAATGGAGGGAACCACCTGTTACTCTGAAACTAACTCAAAAGGTTTTATTGTGTGAAAAAGCCACGAAAGCTGGTTTAGGGCCAGGCTATGTTTTCTTTTTCTTTCCAAAGAATTCATTATTCTGTCAGATACAGACTTAGCCTTTAAGGAATTACTTCATAAACTTAATTAAACACATTAATCCTTTAAAAGACAAATTAATGTTCTAAGTGATTGGTACAGTCAAGAGAGTTGAACTATAAATTCTGCTAAGCAGGTGTATTCCATCTTTTTTTTTTTCTTTCTTTCTCCCTTTTTAATTATCTTGCTTTGATTCATGTTTTCTATACCATTTAAAATACAGGAAATGTTGATAAATTGGCAAAACTAGCTTTGATTATAGTTTCTGGGATTTTAAAAAAAAAGAATTCATTTTTGGGGGACAACTGTAATTATTCAATGTATTTGAAATATTAGTTGCCTCATTTAGTCATCTTTTTATTACAAAATGAGACAGACACTGGAAAGGTCAGAATATTTTCATTTTAGGAAGATGAGTTTGAAAAATCTCAGCTGGGATTCAATTTTATTCTAACTTTAAAAAGAGAGACAAAGAGAAAGAGAGAAAAAGAAAGAGGAAGAGATAGAAGAGGACAGAGGGAGAGAGGAAGGAAGGAAAAGAAAGAAAGGAAAAGAAAGCAAGCTAAAGAAAGCAAGCAAAAGAAAGCAAGAAAGCAGGAAAGCAAGCGAGCAAAAAAAAGAAAGAAAAGAGAAAGTTGTGTAGAAAACTATATGACAAATCTATGACAATCAGGAAGAATAATTTGGGAAAGCAATGACGCACAGCAATATGGTATGACAAGAAATAAGGATTTCCAGGGGGGCTGAATGGTTAGATAAATACGTATATTTTAGGTTCTAAGCATCCTTTACAGTGATGCCTACCTTAATCAAATTGCTTTAAGTTTTCAAGATCATTCAGCCAGCTAAACACTAAAAATACTGTATAAAAATCCACAGACTGAAAAGATTTTGAAGTATTGTCTTCATCCTTTGGGCAAATAAATCAAAAGTTGCTGTTGGCTGCAACAGCGTGCTTCATTATCTGTTTAGCCTGATGAACCATCTGGGATTACTGAAATTCCATTATTCTCTGTGACATTCAGCTTTTCAGCTTTCTATTTTCTGCATGGATTTAAACCTAATTTTTTGGCTAATAAGGAGAGGGTAACGTGAATATCTTTATCAACTGCAGGTTTTTAGAAATAATTTGTAGCAGCATGTTATCTGATATGCTGTTGTCTTAATCAAAGTTGGCAAAATTGTGGAGAAACTATGGTTGTTTTGTTGGGAACAGATCATTATCTACATAAATGAACCTGTGTTATTGCAGGCCACATAAAAAGAGGAAATTATATTGTAAGTTTTTTAAAAAACTTTTAACTTCACGTGAAATTTCTAAAATTCATCATTTATTGTAGGAGAAGGACTAAAAGATGCGTTTCTCATTTTTAGTTCATTTCCAAACTAGAACACTAAAAAAAAAACAAAGGAAGCAGGCCTTGAAAATTGTGATATTAAACAATACTAAATAGATAAAAAATTGTTACATTTTTCTCCTCAGGTAGATCCTTCAGGTAGATCCTTTTTCAAACTTTTCTCTGAAACCATGAAGAATATAAACTAACATTTAAAAGCAAAATAAAAAAGTCTAAAGATTTCACAGATTCTTTGTGTCTACCTGGAACATGCCCCACTTCTCATTTAGCAAATACTGGTAGAAAGAAAAATGGAAGATGATGTCACTCATTTTTTACATCCTGGACTAGTGGTCAGAGTACTTATTTGAGAAGCTGATTCAGATCCTGAGACTTCTGTGATCATATTCACATGTCCTTGGAGCAGCCTAAACAAAAGTCTGTGGGGAATCTCCCACCCACTCCTTTTAAAGGGATTACAGTAGTTAAGATTCATACAACCAAAGTAGGAATAAGAGGAAATATAATTCTGTAACTATCCAGTGAATCTGCCCCACAGAAAATGGTAGGTATGAAATGCCATTTATTAAGCACTTTTTATACTTTTTATGGCTATTCACATGCAGAAAAATACATATGCATATGTTCATGTACAAGTTCATTCTTCTACAGCTTTTAGATGGAGAGAGGCCACTAAGAAAAATAATAAAAAAAAATCTGTCCTTGAAAATGTTATGTTGGTTATAAGATACTTCCATTTTCCACGAAGGTAAAGATTTAAGGAAGTTTGCATTTGTCCCTCAGCCTCCATCAATAAACATAGTAGTACAAATGCTTTAACATCTTAATAATTGCCAGGCTAAATTAACGGGCTGATAGTGTTTTGATTTATGATTTGGAGGCCCCTTCTCTGTGCTGGCCTTCAGGAAGATTGAGCTGTCTCCCATGTTCCCTGAAAGTGAGTCAATGACTGTTTATTCATTCTCTTGATTAGAAGGCTGCCCTGAAGCCAAATACAAGAGGCTGCTATAATAAATGCAAGACTCATATGCTTTGTTTTGCTTTCTGGATTTAGTACTAAACATTAAAAGGAATTGGAGATTGATTTTTGTGCAGGGAGCAGTGCCAGATAAAACAACAAGCAAGTGAACAGCCTTCTTCATAGAAACAAGCTCTATTAGTGTGAGATGCCAGAGACATAGTTGAGGTTTAACATTGCTGCTGTTGAGCTGCTTGGAGGGGTTTTTTTTACATGTCTCATCAACTGTTGAGTTGACACCTGAGACCTCTTTTCATTTTAGATCTCAGAGTAGCCATTTTGGTAGAAAATAATGAATGGTAAATCACCTTTCTGCATCTAATAATCACATTCACTTTTTCAAACACTGAGGGAAGAATACTTAACCATCCAATTGTATTTGGCTCCCATGGCACCATTGCTAAAGGGACACACATGCACCCATGCACACAGAGGTGGGTGGGAGAATGAAAGATAATTAACTTGTTAATACATTAGTGATTTCATACTCCTTTCTTCCTGTTCCTTCCTTGTCTCATAACCTGATGACGTAGAGATACATCACAAACAGATTTCTCACAGCTTACCTCTTCCCTTCACTCCTGTTCTGGAATGGTTTTTTTGTCTGGCGGAGCAAGCAAGTGGTTTCAGTAGCAATTGATAAATTGGCCAATAATGTGGGTAATAAATGCAGTCGGTAGTCATTTCTCTACACTGCAATTTACATGTCAAGCTTGAAAAGACTCTTCTCTTGTGTTCTGGGACTTAGAAGAACATCAAATAACATTTGCTAATGGAGTCTTTGCTAAAATGAAGCCAAAATTGATAAATCTATAAGCAAAACTATTGTCTTCTGGATATTAGTTTGAAGAGGATGTTTACAGTTTTTAAACCTGGAAAAATGAATTGTTCTCCATAATAAAGGACTGGACCTTCACCAAAAATTCTCTAGCATGGTATATTCAGGAGAGCTTATTCTGCTGAAGTAACTAGGATAGCTGGAGGCTTAGTGACAGAGTGGTTTTGAGAATTACAAGCCTCCAAAATTGCTTGCAAAATAAGGACAGATGCTAACCAGCTAAAAAGAAGATTTTTCAAAAAGTGAGAAAAAACAGCTATTGAAATGCAATTTATGGAATGGCAGTGCTTTGAGGAAGAGAAAAGCAGGATTGACGTGCACTGAGATTTCAAGAGTAAGCATGTGTCATTTGTAAATTGCCAGTATGCAGGTACAATAGCTACATACATGCAGAGATCAAATTGGGCCTTGGAGTTTACGTGGTAAGTAGTGAAAATCTGGATATAACTCATTCAGATAGTATCTCTTTGATCAGTCCTCTAACAAGACATAATGCATTCTGAAGTCAGTTTTCCCCAACCATATTTATTCTTTTACTTATTGATATGGCACCGTTTTAAAGAGCTGTTGACTTCTTTCTTTGAACACTCCCCATTCAAAAAGGCTTTCTCAGACTCTTTCTGACTTTCTCAGATTTTCCAGCTCAAATGGAGCTGGAAAATATTTTTTTTAAATGTATAAATGCACTGACAGTTGTCATGGGTGGAAAGATGGCATTTAATATAAAATCTTAGGATATTATTTCAAATATACTAAGGCTTGCTCTCTTACTTTTTTCTTCCTTTTGGGGCTGTAAGCACAGCATTTCTTACAAAATAATGGATTTAAAAGGAACTCATCACATCCATTATATCAGATGTATAAAGAAATTTTAGAAATTAGGACTTCAAATTAATATTTTACAGAACTTATTCTAACAGAAGATTTTGGGGAATATATTTCCATATCTGACTATTAAAGTACTTCCCCTTTCACAAAAAGATTTATAGAATTAAAGATTTTCTATGCGCTGGGAAATCAACCAATGCAAATTATGATTGTCTGCAATGAAAGCTATTAGATTTTTCATTGAAGTTAATTCCCCTCTTTGTTTAGACAGAGAGATCCATAAGTTTTGATCATGCTTTCTTTAACTTGCTGCAATGATTCTGGCCTAATGTTAGTGTTAGTTAAAATGTTCCTGGATCAACTAGGAACAGAACTCTTGACTAACAAGTTTTTGAGCAATAATTCAATCAGAGCGTAGAAAGGGCTGAATGAGCATGCATTAATTTTAAAGTTTTGGTATTTGTATCCATCATTGTACACACGGTATGTGGGCATCTTCTTTACAAAGTAGACTGGAAGCATTGTATTGCAAGGATATATCATAGGAATGCTGGATGTATTTCTTACCGGTTTCTAGAAAGAAATTCTACCTTCAATGAAAGCACACATTCTTTGAAGCATGCCTCCAGTCTTTCAGTTTGTTTTAATTTCTCAGAGGAAAGCTGTTTCAGGGAACCTAGCACACAAGCCAAAGAGAGATTAAAGAGCTGATGCTGCACCCCAGTTGTGGGTGTACACGTGGTGCACAGAAAGTAAGGATTATGCAAAGAAATGGGATGGATAGTAAGAATAGGGAATTAGAAGAAAGTACGGTTTTGGGAGAGTTTTAGAAGGTGAGGAGCCACCTGTGTGCTGGGACTTAGTGCTCCTTCTATTAATGACATCATCTAATAAAACTACATGTGGAAATTCCACTTTCAGACCACTGCTTCTGATAACTTTGAAATAAAGGCTCATTCACATTTTGTAGTATACATGATAATTTTTTCAATTCATTGTTAGAAAATCCTGCAATGAATTAATTCACGTGCCTTACAGCATAAGTTTTTGTAAATCAGGTCTTTTTCCTCATGAACTTAGAGCAGTTTATCTGGATCTGCTCTCTAGCTAAGCAGGGCCATTCCTGACTTTCTGGAGTGTTTTCTTTTCTCTCTCCCTGGAAAAATATATTTCTTTAAAATTTCAATATTTCTGTAAAGTCCTTTCCTATTACAGAGAAACTATGAACCATGTTGCAGGCAATGAGATTATCACTATTACTTTCAAGAAAAACAACTTTCAGGTTCATGAGATACTGCTGATAAGTCTGCTCACTGGTTCATTGAGCTCTTGGCCTCTAAGGTAAAAATAGAACGGGACTAACAATTAGAAAGAATTCATGATTTAGTTTTGGCACTAATAAACTTTTTTCCCCCTGCTCTATTTCAGCAAAAGAAAAGAATTTCAATCGTTCTCCACTTACACAAAAGTAACTCTAAAAAAGCACCAAACCCCAAAGAACATATCAGAACTGTTTACTGGTGTTGTCAGACAGACTTCAGAGATTCACAGTCTTTTCCTAACTCCATAGGAAATTGACGATAAAACTAAGCTGCATGAATTGAGCAGTATCAGATAATTCTTTTTGGCCTCTATTCATTAATAAATGGAAACGACTTTGTTCCCAAGGTTCATTAAATACAAGAAGTCTATATTCAGGAATTCATCATTATCTTCATCACTATTGAATGCAAGCTGATGAAAAACTGCACAAGATTATTTTGCTACATTTTCAAACCCATCTTTGAGAAAACACCATCTCACAATACTCCTTGTTGATTCTTTCAGAGGAAATAAACTTGTGTCTTCATATATTTGTTTAAACAGCTGCTGATAACAAGATAAAAGCCTGATAAGTTGCTAAGGAGAGGGAGAAAGGAAATATGAGTCAAAGCCTTTGACCCTTAGGATGCTGCTTCAAATTCAGCCTCAGATAGTCCTGACTGAAAGTCATTATCTCCTAATGACCGTTCAGCTTATGTAAACTTGGTTGTATGCATCTCAGTCTGAGTTCCTGGTAAGTAAACACCCGCAGCAGAATTAAACCCCAATGCATCTTCTACAAAGGTCAAATGCATAACAAATCATGGAGATAAAAACCCACTGTCAACCATAAAAACACTTTTTTAGGCAATGATTTGGAACAAAGCTGAAGAAAATAGGGTAAAACTACAGGATGGATAAAACATGGCCTGTAGTAAAACAGGCTGTAGTAAAAATAATACTGTAGTAATTCAGTGCCTAGATTGTCAATGCAGTATCTTACATTAAGATCATTCAGATTTTTTGTATTTGAAAGAACTAATGAGTTATTTAACTTAGCTTCTTTTGTCTTGTATTTGCATAAGACAAATCACTCTCAATATACCTTTATGTATGATAAACCGGTGACTGGTTTTCCAAATGTATTACTAAATACTGTTCAAAATAATCTTCTGGATTTCTGATAAAGAATTTTTTTAACCTATTTTATTCCTGTTCAGCAAAAACCAGCTTTTCTCATAAAGTTAACGTGGGTGATCATTCCCACTAAACTTGGAGTAGCCCCCTCTTAACAATCACTTAATCATGGTATTCAAACCACTTGATGACAAATATGAAATTTCAGATGGATATATCTTAAAAAAATCAAGCCATTCACTCAAGATGAGAGGGACTAATTCCATAGTACTTTTTGCCTTCAGATATCAGCTGTACATCTGGACTCGAGAACCACAAATAACTATTTGGCTGTCTGAAGAAATTTGAAGGTAACAGTTACAGAGCCAAAAGGCTGTTGTTCTGTTTTCTCATGCAATGACATGTTTATTGTCCTATTTGCATCTAAAAGCTATGCCGAACTGTGGGGAAGAAATCCATAAATTCATTCAGGCTAAATCTCACAATTCTTCAGCAAATCCAAAGTGCAAATCCTAGTCTTGCACTTTAAAATCTTTACGAAGTAAGTACTTTTTATGTCTTTGATCATCACCAGTGAAAACTACTGCATGATTTCCTGAGTGTCCTTTTGTTTCTTTTCTTTTGCTCCTTAACGATTATTCGCAACTCTTGTCAAGGTACATCTTAACTTAGCTACTATGTTATTTTCTGGGAAGAGGGAGACAGGAGAAATGTTCTCTTTTTTTTTCTTTTTTTTTTTCTTTCTTTTTTTTCCCTGGGCTTCTTGAACATATAGCGTTGTATAGAGAATAATATCCTGAGAAATAGCTCCCAGCCATAGGAAATAGAATTTTATAAGAAACAAGGGAGATGAGGAGAGCATTATATGGCTGTTGCCATTACAGCTTAGCCTGTTAAAAGCAAAGTGATGTTCTTGAACTCATAACTAAAACAACTTTACACTCTTATAGCATCTTTCCTTCTGGAATCTTGGTCATTCAACACATCCACTAGCATTCCCTTAAAGTGCATTTCACACAGGTAAAGAGAAAGACACAATTGTTTTGTTTTGTTTTCAGATTGATTGATGAATCAATGTGGACTCAGGAACAGCTCTGAAATCCTGACTGAACCCCTTGTTCTAATTATTAGACTGCATTATTTCCCACCTGTAGTCAAAGATGAAGATGTAGAAAAGTGCTAACTTTGTGCATCATAGAATGAATTCAATCGAACCTGATGATGCTCACTACCCCCAGGGCTTAGCTCATGTATTGCACTGGGGACATTTCAACTGTTTCATCAATATTCCATGATGTTTCTTGGTCCTCTAAATACTCTTATATTGCTTGCACTTGTTTCTTCCCTACCTCCTTTCTGCATCCTTTGGAAATAACTGTTAATCCATATGACAGATTTTTTCTATAGGGTATCATACTGTCTCCTTAAGCAGCTGAGCTATGGATGACATAAATAAAGAAAATCGATGATTGTATATTCTAGCTTCAGAGGTAGCTCAGGGGTCTTAGCAACTCAGGAGGAGGGAGAGATGAGCTAACACTGCTGTCCTTAGATTTCCACATGGTATTGCTACAAATGCTGATGAGTTCTGGAATGCAAGAGTTGAGGATCTCTGCTGAATGGCAGGAAGGAATCCAGAGAAGACAGTAGAGAGAGGTGCTGGCTAAGCAATTAGTACTTAAGAAACATAACCCAAAATGATTCACAATTTGGAATCAGTTGGACAAAGCCAGTGGGTATTTGACACCAGAATTCATTTCAGGGATCAATACCAGGGATATTGGGGATAAATTTCAGGGATGTTTGTGTGTCTCCTTGCACTATTTTTTTTCCCCACAAAACGTCTATTTTACAAAACAAACAAATGTTCAGAGCTATTTCAAAAAGTTCATGGAACAAAAAGCTGTTTGATGATGATGAATAGGAAAATGACATCTGACACATTGAAGAAAGGAGGCAAAAGCTGCATTTGGAAGGGTAAAAAGTTCATGCTTTTGCAGAATTCCAAGTTCCTGGTTTCCATTACATTTTTATTATTATAATTTTTGCATGACTGTAGCTGGACCTCTCATAACCTTCCCATTTTGAAAGCTGAATGAAAAGTTGCTAGCTGCAGTCAGACAGGAAACCCTCCTCCCCCAAGCTCAACAACACCTCATAAAAATATCAGGTCACAGATTAAAATAGAATGACTTGAAAGTTCAAAAATAACATGTCTTCCCTCAGTATGTCTGCTGTTAAAAATAGCTTTTAACCTGCTTAAGATGGAAAGGCTACACACTAAGATAATATTATTCCTATTCTCAAGTTCTCACTCTTCCTCTTTTTGATCTAAAGTGGAAAATTGACTTCTAAGTATTTATTGGAGACAACCAAAACATGTGTAATGGACCTTTGTGGCTAGCCATACTTATTTGTAATAATTTCTATATATGAATGACAAAAAGTCCAAAGATTAATTCACAATTTAATTCTAATTGGTGACATTTTTAATATTTCTCATGTTGTCATGTGATGCTAGTATACCTCCTCACAAATTCTAGATGTCATCTCGAATTTTCAGCCAAGTCTCCAGCTAGGCTGCACTTGAACATGGTTTACAAGAAAACTTTAAGGTCACTGGGGCTGTGCATGTGGTTGAACACAGACCACAAATTTTACAGAAATAAGAAACAAAATTTTCATCCAAAAAGCCACTCCCAAACAAACCCTAGTTCAGATTTTAACTGAAAAATTTTACCTAATAGAACAGGTGAGTCACTGACATTAGAAAATATATTTCCAATACATAATCTCCCTTTCTATTTGCAGATTGTCCATTTTCACAAATGTGTCCATGGCTCAAGGACTGATATTTCTTGTAATCTACCTTTCAAGTTGTAATAGTTATGATTCAGTATCTGAGCACTGTAACTTGCCCTCAAAGCCTCATGCCCTATTTTTGGATTCCTAATCCAAAAGACATAGCCTTCCTGCCTGAAACCAAATTTTATTATATTACAAGAAAATATTTCATGGAAACTTTCTTTTCTGAGATAGATTTTTGTTGCTGTTGTTGTAGTGTATGAATATGTACAAAGCAGATGCAGCTTCAGTAGAATCTGAGCACTGAGCCAGCCACCTCTCTCTTTTTGTCTTCATTTGTGAACACGTCAAAGATGCAGGGTGGTCCCTCAAACCCTGATCTCTAAGAATCATGATAGTCACACAACCTATTGCTAGGACTTTGTCCCTAAGTACGGGACATGGCAACAGTGCATTCTGGCACTAGTCTTCTCTTGCCTCAAAAAGTGGGGTTTTTTTGTCCTTCTACTATTAATTTTCAGTGCCCTTATGCCACTGCTGAAACTACTCACTATCCCACTGCAACCCCATGACACCTCTGAAGGATCAGAAAGAAATTACAAGTCTGCAATAAGATCCTGAGAGTTGCCAGTGCTGCAACACATTGCAGAGACCCTCTGGACTCCCATCACGGTCAATGTAGGAGTGTAGCTTTGTTCATATGACTATCAACCAGACAGGACTGAAAACACACCTGGTTGAAACCTCATTTCAAAATCTCCCAAACAATTGCTTTAATACCTTAACCGTTTCTAATCCCTGACTACTTCTTGTTGCTGTCTATATACCTATACACAGGTATATATGACTCTCCTAATCACAAGATTCTCCTCAGAAAGAGGATATTACTAACCATAACCATTTCAGAAGGTACAATAAGTTAAATCACATTCCCTTGACTGATCTAATCTTTAAGTCTTTAGAGAGACTTGGAGTAGAAATGTGAAACAGAATCAGACCTAAGCAGTTAAGTGAGTAAAAAGGCTATCATCTCTTTCACATTAGAGTCTGAGTCCCTACAGGCTGGCACTTTGGGCAGAGAGAATGTTAAATGGGTGGGAGTGACCAGATCAGTGTGAGATTGTTTCGTGTTCTCCTACACTAACCAATTCTAAGGCCATAGAAGACCACAGAGAACTGTGACGTTCTGGCAAACATGTAAACATGTAGGCTTCACTGTGTTTCACCCTTTGGTAGCTATTCTAAGGATCCTGAGACTTCTTGCATTTTCATTTCATATAATTTCTTCTTCTAAGAATTCACATTTTTCACATACTGGAAAAATAAGTATTTCAGATAACCAAGAGAAATTCCAGTTCTCTCTTAGATTGAAGAACTGCTTAATATACTGCTTTCAAATGGTTGGGGGAGGGGGACAGAATTTAAGTTGATTCATTTTAGATGGTGCATAATATGTACAGTGACAAGGACAGATTAAGTAGGAGACAGTTCTTACAAATGTGTCACTCCAAAGAGATGACTCAAAGTTAGGTTGCTCTTTAACTGCCTTGGTAAGCCGCAGTCTAAAATCACAGCATGCATAGTTACAACCTTTTTATCTTTACATACTGACGGGATCCTGACAGCTTCCTTTCTGAAGGGTTTAACATCTTTTCCATCCCCCAGTAAAAAAAAGTATAATGGGAAAGAGACAAAAAGGATACAGAAATATGAGAAACTTCACTTGGACAAGACTATGGGCTACACCAAATTTTCACAGTAGAGAAGCATATATGGCATTCACAGGAAATTTAATTTCTCATTTTGTTCAACTAGTGCTTGATCTACATGCCTCCTTCCATAAATAAATGCATTTTTGTTAAACAGGGCAGCCTGATTTATTTTCATCTATTAAGATATTCTTTGAACTATTTTCTCTGCTACTTTATGGTAACTTGGAACATCATTTTAGAGAGCTGCTGTATGGGAAAGTTGCAACTGGATCATTCCATTTAATATAGCCAAGGCTGGGTCTGTTTTTCATAAATTTATCCAAATTTTTTTTTTTTTTTTGTAATACAAGAAAGCCACAATATTCTCACAATGACTTTCACAGTTTAGTTATGTATTTATGTGAAAAAAACTATTCCTTTGTTTTACCTTACATTTGGTGTCAAGCAATGCCAGTTTGTGCTCCCTGCTTTTCCTATTGTGAGAGAGTGAGTAATTTCCCTGGTTCATCTTATCTACACCTTTCTCTTTTTATATGTCTCTATCATATCATTCTTCATCTTCTTCTATTCCAGGGTGATAAACCTTAATCAGTTTAGTCTCTCCTTGTCTTTAGTGTCGCCCTGTAACTGCTTGTTGCCATTCACTGTGTCTTTGCTAATTCTTCCATAGCAATTTTGAGATGCAGTTGAATTTGGCTTATTTTCCTTAGAAATAAGCCAACAATTCTTCACAGAATAAAATATCAAATGCTGTATCCAAATATATAATGCCATATGTACTAAGCTTTTTGTTTATCAACTAGAATGTTTCCATGCATTGAGAGAATTCCACATATTGTCTGCCTAGGACAGACATGAAGAAACACTCTTGCACAGCCATAGAATAACTATATATTTTTTTATGTCACCACAGTGTTCACCAAGACTGAGAGTTTTTAAGTGACATACTCCCTGTTTCTTAGTATTTGAAAGTGTAACTATTCCTTTTAATCTTTATCTATCTTCCCTACCCTAATCCTATATTGGAATTTGTCCCAATATTAGCATGTGCTTCTGGCCTACAATCAATATTTGAATCACCACTGGTCATTTCTAAAAATCTTCAGACTTTCTAATATGTGTCTTCTTATTTTGTCCAAAAAAGGAATTGTTATGGGTAACTAATTGTAACCTGGGTGATAGAGGTTAGGAAAATCCAGAGAACAGATTTTCTCTGAGGTATAGTTGGCATAATTATTGTCTTAATCTCAACATCCTACAATTTTCTAGTTTTCCTCTTTTCAGTGACACAGTCTCAGAGCCATTAACACCACTAAGGGCAACGAGCCCTGAGTGCAGAGAATGAATGTTCTGATTCAGTTTATGTTCCAGGGCAGTATGAGCTTCCCTAAATAATTATTTAAGAATTTTACACCAGGATTCAGGAACTGGAGAATATATCACGAAATAAAATTATTTTTTCAGTGAGCCCCTGTAGTGATTTTTGGTGGTGGAGGAAGTGATCATACAGATCAGAAAAATGCCAAGTGAAAAGCAGTAATTAAATTTTGGGCCACATACCTACTGGTACATGTAGTCTTATTTCAGTAGATCCAGGCTAGTTTATACTAAAAGCCATTAGGAATTCAAATGGATACCAAACTCTTCCACCTCCCCCTACAATAACATCCATATGGCTTTCTACATATTGCTGCAAATTCAAATCACTGAGGAATTCCATGCAGTGCTTTTATCCTCTCACCTAACAAATCATCTATAAAGCTAAGTACCTTTCACATGGTATTTGGATTAAGGGGTCATCTACTGTTTTCACAGACAGCTATTTGTTATTGGCATGTTTAGGTTCTGCATATAAATAGCACAGATTCATAATCAAATATTTTTTTGCAAAGTCAAAACATTTAGAGGAACTGGATGAAAAAGTGACTGGAGGCAAGTCTTTGCCGTCTACTTTCCCACTTCTCCATGGCCTCTTCTTAATGGTAGCAGGCCATCTATACATATCTAGGAATTAAGTACACACCTACCCTGCCCACAGGGCAGACAAATCAGAGTTTATGCAGTGTTGTTTGAAGATTTTTTTAATATGCCTCTTAGTAGAGGTAGAGGAAACAGAGTGGGAGGGAAGGGATAAAAGCCTGCTGACTGCAGGTTCCATCCTGTAAGTTCAGGCAGTTTGCATGACCCCCCCACCCCCCCCACCACTATATGTCAAAGGTGACATCTTTGCAATAGTTAAGAGTACTTTTTTTCTGTGCCTTGTAAAAAACATTAGGGCAGATGAATGAGTGAACCAGTCAGGGAAAAGATAATTCTAGATTTGTCTCTTAAAATGGACAATTGAAGATGTTTTTATAAGACTGTAAAAACAGGACAAGCATGTACCACTGCTTCCCACAGTGCTGCACCAGATGCCGGCAATCTGTGATTCAAGGACTCTCAGAGCAAGATGCAGTTTCATTTTTAATTCAGTTGCTCTCCTTTGAATTCTATCACTTTAACCAATGATGTTTAGAACCCCTATAAACTTTTTCGCCCTAAACTCCTAAGGCGTGATGCTCCATGTTTAAACACATGTTGTATGAAGGAATATTTCCTTTGGCTACTTCCTAAGCAGGATCCAGGAAACATGAGCAGAGCAAAGAGCAGATTTATCACCTAAAGCCCAAACGTCTTGAGTATTCAAATGCTTATCTTCTTTGGAATGCTAAAGGAAGTAAATTCTGAAATGGCCTTCAGAGTCTGGGCTACCATTGTACGCTGTTCATTTCCAAATCAATGGCAGTGTTAACAATTATTTCAATGAAAGATTAGTCAGCTTTTAATTTCACCCTATTACCTCTAACAGTTCTTTTTTCTTTTTCATTATGTAAACTCTGCATCAAAGCATCAAAGCAAAGATATTAAACTTATTCAGCAGCTTTGTTTGATTTTATTTCCCTGGATAAGAGGCTGACTTAAACCTCATCATTAAGGGTCACAGAAAAAGAGAGCTAGAAAGGCTTCACATACAGATTTGGAGCCATTTCATGTAACAACAGTCTGCTTGCAAGGCTGAGCTTTTCTTCCTTAGCTTATACAACATACCACTTCTTTTGTGAAGCCATTGAAGATAGCACAACACAAGTGTGTTTCGTGAGGCGCTTCTCATAAAAAACACTGTACTATTGCTTTACATAACAGCTATAAGCAGTAAGTAGGGAGTAAGGTCAAGGGCCAAGAGGGAATTCAGTGTTTTCTATTGAGCGCAGGAGTTGACAGAATAGACGTGCTCTGGGAGTCTGGAGGTCAGGAAGGATGTTCTGCCCTGCCAGTGGTGCCAGAGTGCAGGATTTTGACCAGATTCCTTTAGATATTCCACACACGGCGGGGTTTAATGTGTAGTATAGAATTTACTTATTTTAAGTTAAAGTTACATGGGATTTTAATTTAGCAGGGAGGTACAGGAATGCATCTGAATCACAGTGCAAGTACAAATTGCACTTAGCGGAGTGCAGCAATTGCAGTATTCAGTTGAATCACAATACAAACAAGAATTTCCTTACTGAGCTCTATAATATCCTCACCATCACACCACCAGACATCCCCAGTCACTACGAAGCATACTTGGGTTGAAAACACCTCAAGCCCATTGCTCTCCTCAAGGGTCTTCTGTTTGTAGCTCGGTTTGGATTCTCTATGTGACATATTTTTTGCATTTTATTGATTAACTAAGGGATGAACAGCTACTAAACAGCTGATATAACCGTTCATACAGAGCAAAGGCTCCCCTCTGGTCCCCTTTGCCATGAGTTCAGCATCCTTTACAACAGCCATGGTCAGTCACTCCGCACATTCCTCCCAAGCTTCATAAGCACATTGTCCTTGGCCATCTCCTCTGAGCCTTCCATTGTAAGGGCTTATCGATGAGTCACAAGTGGCCGTATTGGAGAAGGATAAAGAAAAAGGCAGATGTTTACTGAGCAAAGAATACAGAAATGAAAGCAAAAAGTGTTAAATTCTACCAGGTAATTGCAATCAACGGCTAGCGAACCAGAATATAATATAAATGAGGATGAGAAGAAAAGGTCAGAGGAGGTGCAGCAGTTGTTCATGCCTTTATGTAGGTGTAGCTGAATGAAATATCCAAAAGGCTTTGAATGGTTTAGTTTATCTGTCAGCTTTACGTTCCTATGAGAAAATAACTTCCTTCTTTCTGTGAGTCCTACTCCCCTGCTAGACCCCAGCAAGTTAATAAGAAATCTCTGTTATTCTCATACAGCTCAATAGTTTCAAAATCATCAGAAGGTTTTGCTTAGTTTAAAATAAACCTTTTCTAGAGCTTTACCTAATGTCTCAGACTTACAGAAATGTGCCAGTATTCCTGTGAGAATAGAAGGAAATGAAAGTAAAGAGGAGGTTTTTTGTTTGTTTGGTGGTGGGTTTTTCCCCCCTCTCTGCCTCTAAAAGGGTTAACTTGATATTTGGACTACAGTTCATAGTGGGGTAAGGTGAGCATGAGGTGCTATTGTTATATGCAGACTGATTTGCCCAGCAGCTGTGTTATCTCACAAACACAGGAATTTTCACTAAGGGATGTGAGCCTCAGCAAAATTATAACAAATAAACAATTAAAAACAAAGTTTGATTAGCTGCATAAAAGAAGGAACTGCACAATTTAGCCATCTACCCTAACAAACCTTCATCTTTTTTAAGCCTTAGACAGTTGCTTACACCCAGTGATTGCCTACTGTTTAACAACAAAAAGGAAGTATTATGATTGCCAGTCTTTTTAACGTAAAGTCCTGCACTTAAGACACTTTAAATAATGGGACAAAATGACGGTATAAAAGTCATCAAGATATACTGCTGATTCACACACTATCATCATTGATTGGCCCAGGTGCATTAGAGCCTAGTAGTTACTGTTCATTCTTGTTTTGTTTTGCATTTCTTCCTGCTTCTCCCTCTCCTCCACGTGGTTAAGTTTTATATTATTTGAAAAATTAATTTAGAAATGGCAGCATTTCAAAGCAGTTCTAAATAAACATGGTTTCAATTTAGGCTGACAGACAGGAGAGACAGCCTGGTTTAGCAGCCAAGACATTGGTATGATAGTTACTAGAGACTGATTCCATGTTTAGCTTTCTCATTTATATTTTCAAATTTCTATACTACACTTCCTTATAATGCCTATTTGCACCAATAGGATAGAACCATCTGGATTTTATGCATGTATAGTGGCTAGTATGACGGTATTCTGAACTCAGTTAGAGACTTGATGTGCTATCATAATGAAAATAATAAAGGTAAGAAATTTATGCTGCTGAAAAGCAACTTGTGGATCACTTACCTACTTTGAATGCTTACTTTAATTTTGAAAAAGAAAGAAAGAAAAAAGAGTTTATCACATCTTTTGTCTTATTATGAAGAGAATCAAACTATCCACTGTACAAACAGCTCTCAGTGGGAATTTAAAAAGCTTTCGAGCAGCATTACAGTTACCAGTACTAGAAGCAAGAATTTTTTTGATCTTATTTTAATGTAACTAGTCTGTATTTAAGTATAATATCAATGAGAGCAGCCTAAGCATTTAAATGTTATTCTGTTGTAAAATATTTAGATAGCAAAATTTTCAGAGTTCATTAAAATATATACTACATTTTCCCTCTTCTTCATTAGAAGTTACGTTTGATGAAATCTGATGTAAGAAGCAGACTTGCAAATTCTTTTCTAAGTAGGAAAAAAGTATACATTTAGAAGTCATTAAAGTAATCTCTAAAGTATAGGAATCCTTGACAAAGTATCTCATCTAAACCTCTCTTCATTAACCCACAAAGCTCAAAAGCAGCATATGATTCATAATTAACAAAGTGAATCAGTCAATTAAGCCCTGTGTTTCCCTATTTGTTTCTTATTTGAGAACATGTCCCAAGTTCTGTAAAGGTATCTATTTTTTCTTAATATTCAGAAATAATTTCAAGCTCAAATAATGTTCAAATAATTCTCATCCAATGGATTACTCCTGCGCTGCACTCTATTTTTCTATACAGAGTGAATGGATGGACAGCTAAGTTGCACGGAACTGTTTCTATTTTGACTGATTGGCTAGAACTTTCTTAATCAAGAGAAAAATATGGTTAAAAAAAGAGCAATAAATGGTTCTCCTACTATAACAAGGTTAGACACTTCCCAATACATTTAATGAACAAAAATCAGTTCAGACCTACGTCCAGAAAGAGCCACTGAAGAAAGGTAAACGAAGTTGAAGAAAAAACACCAGACTTCTTAGCATTTAAATGAAGGCTGTTTTCACTGCATTCAATCAGCAAGATACTAATTTATGAAGTGTTTCTACATTTTCTGATCATCATCAATTACTAATCTGTTGGATTAACACTGAGTTTGTTGAGACTTCCAAAGGGGCTGTGCAGTCTCCATGGAGAAGGCTTACCAAATAGGAAGCCTGATCAAAACTTTTTACATGTACTAAAAATACTAAGGTAGGATGAAACCCACCATCAGTCATGCAAAAGTGTTAGATGACATCTATCAAAATAACCCATCTATGCAAAACCAAGGGCCTTCATGTTTGCAACCATTTATAGCTATAGGATGACAAATAAAAATCTGAACCATATTTGGAAACAATATCCATAAAATCCATTGGATAAAGGGGAAATGTATGGAAAGAGAGACACTCCTCTGATGTCTTGGAACAGAAATCCAGTCTAAGTAACTTTTCCAGCCAGGTGATATTTGGGTCAGCTACGGCCGCTTGATTTCTCAATTTGTGTAAGAGTTCTTGAATTAAAAAAAAAAAGGAAAAAAAGAAAAAAAGAAAAGATAAACCAGCGGGTAATTAGGATATTAAAATGGACATTCTAGACCTCATGCTGTAATTCCAGTTGCACTTTAACAGGTTAGATAAAGGTTGTGCAGTGTCGTTCTACAAGGATATGCTATAAATGGCTTCATTCTTTGAAGTTCAAACTATTTACTCAACACTCACAGCAGAAGGAAGTTATATTATTCCAGAATAATATCCTACTCTCCCCAAATAAAAGTATTAAGATGATCCTGAAGGAACTGAAATTTACTGCTTTCCTTTTCAGGATATGATTATGTTCTCTTACTTTTTATTTAGCTTATTCAATTTTCCTAAAGTCTGATTCCAAGTTAGCAAAAGTTAATAGACTCTTTTAATTAACTTTCCTCAATACTGATTCAGGCCCTAAGTTTTTTCCCCATAAGTCACATCTTCCAGCTCTAACTTACTATATCCTTTTTGGAATTCCAAAAGGAATTCCCAGCAACAAGATTTTCCACATGTCTAGCAGAATATGCAGTACCTTTTTATTTTCCATAAATTTCAGCCCATTTTAAAGATATGGAAGCTCATTTCTAATTCAGCTAACTAACCCCGCCTAAGACTTTTGATATATCTAGGAAGGAGACTTTCAAAGACACTAACAGGAGCCAGGCACCTACATTCCACTGATAGCTAATAGGGACTGGGCACCTGTGCCTTTGAAAATCTCCCCCCAGTCAATCATGTTTGACAATTATTCATCAACTTTTCCTACTGTTGTACTAAAAAAAAATGTGAGCTGTCACTTTCAAGACTGTTCCTGTACACAAGAGAAGCCAAATCCATATCGATCAAAGTGACATGTTTGTAGTGAAAAATAAGCTGAAACATCTATATAATTTATGACTTGCTATGTTTGGTGATAAACAGATGTTTTAATTAAGTTTGAATTTCAGAGCCTTTTAAACATACTGCCTGAATTTTATCACCCATAAATAGAGGCCTTTGGCAAGAGGAATAGATAAACATGAGTATTGATTTTGGTTACAGATGTGGACCTAAGTCCCAGCAGTTACAGCAAATAACACATTGCTTGCCCCTTTTAAACTACAGTTACCTGCAGAAAACCATCTGTTATGTTCAGTTCAAGAGAACAGAAGAGCTGAAAGCTTACAATAGCACATTTTGGCAGGGGAGGAAGTAAAGTAACTGTAAAGATACAGGGTTTCCAAACAGCATCTGGATACAGCATAACCTTTAACCTTGTCATCATCTGTGAGTGTCCCAGGCCCTGTTTATTAGAAGTTTTGGTAATTAAATTCTGAAGCATAGAAATATAAAGTGCAGGTGATATCACGGGGCAGATTCTGAAATAGATGAGCACCTCGGTTCCTCTTTCACAAAGAAAGGCTGAAGGCTTTGGAATTCATAGTGCACTTTTATATTGGCACTTCCAAATATTTCTGCAGTGAATATTCAGCTTGCTTGTGCTTAATTTTGCCTCTTTTTAGATGGATGAAAATAGAAGCACTATATGCTTATGGGTAGAATTAGTGTCTCTTAGACGCATAACTTTTGGGTGGCTAATCAATATAAGCTCATTCTACACTCAAGGGAGAAAATCAGGCAACTACAGTGAAGATTTCATACTATGTATGTATACATACATGTCAAAAAAGCTTCATGAATTGCCCTTAGCATGAGCCTATGTATCTCTACTGACTACAAAGAAAGGCTAAAGACTCACTCAGACTAGAAGCTTAATTCCTAAAATTTATTACCTAAATTTGTTGAGGCAGACTGTAACCCAAAAAACTTTTTTAACTCTTACAGTGATTTATTGGCACAGCTGGACAAAGAATCCTAAAGTCCCAACTAGATTTTTTTATAACTTTGGTTTACCTTACTGTCTCTGGCCCATCCCTTAATAAAGTCTCTAGTGATGGTATTATTTTAAACAGCTTTGTAGGTTTCAGAGAATGAAAAATGTGTAGCATCTTTTTGCTATACTTTGAAGAAATCTTAGATTAATATAATGGTTAAGATGAGAGAAAGCTATAAGGACAGAGGATTTGTGATCAATTATTTCAGGTACTTTATTTGTCAGTCTCATAAAAAGATCAGACCTTGCATCATTTTAAGGCAGAGGTTGTGTTCAGTTTTGGCTTTTGGAGATGTCTAGCTTTCAGATTTTTGTTCTTATTCATGTCTGGAAATTAACATTAAATGGGAGACTACTAAACTGTCTTCAAGCTAGAAAAAAGTTTACCAAATATCATCATCAAAAAACCAAGCTCGAAGTCCCTCTAATTCTGACTCTTCATTCCCTCTACTTAATCCTCAGACATCTTTTTTACTATAATAGATTTTACATTGTCTTTCTTTCCTTCAAGAGGTGTAGTTTATGGGATATCCCAAGCTAACTAGCTGTTACAAATGAGATAAAACTGGTGCTAGATATTGCTGAGAAGAGAGCACAAACATTAAAAGAAACAGTCCAGTAAAGAAGGCAGAGCTAATGGATCTATTTGGAATCTGTTTATCTGCTTTCTATTTGCAAACTTTGCCATCAAGATATAATACCTCCAGCTCAGCAACAGGTTATGCTGTTACTATCCAAAAACTTATGAGACAGTGTTTTGAAGAAAATTCCCCCTTGTTCCTTTAGATGATGGGGGAAAAAAAAAAAATCCTTCCCAGAGTTTCTTCAGATCTAACCCTGTTATAAAATTTTGAACTTTCTATGTCCATTTCTGAAATGTCAATATTTGGAAATATTAACATGTCAAATTTTAACTAATTCATCTCAGTTTTGATATAGCATCTATTTCTGAGACTGTAGGGCTGAGCAACTACTTTAAGACTACCAACCAGCCTGAACATGTTTGTCAAAGCTGATAGCAAAAAGAACTTTAGTTTATTAACTCTGGCCTGTCACACAAAACACTCAAACATTCATCATGCTTTTAGGTAATTTTATTATTGCTTTCCAGGTATTGATTAAAAAGGTGAACATCTCTCACCATTGTGACAATCTAAGAAAAAAAAACAACTCATGTTCAGTGTAAGAGTTCAATAAAAATTCTGCTCAGCACACAACACTGGGTTGTAGGGAA
>NW_009214462.1:21580-50987 GCF_000690835.1 Fulmarus glacialis
TCAGCTATATAAACATATGGCAGGTCCTTACATCTACCTGGCATACAGTTAATTTTTGTCATATGTTAAAAGAAAAGGAAGGAGCAGGTGGATTTTTGAGGACATGTTAGGAAAATCATGTGAAACACAACTTTCCAGTGACCCATGGAAATGATAAATTTTGTTTATTCAAAAGAGGAATTAACTAAAAGAGAGAAAGAGAAAGAATCTGTGAAGATCCCAAAGAATATAAAGTTTTTGGAAAAGATTTTTTTTTTAATCACATTTGCTATTCTTGAAATCACAAAAGCATGGAAATTTAAATTGAAAGTAAAAGGAAACACATTAAAAACCAACCAACCAAACAAACAAAACTGGAAGTGATTTTCAAACAATGAATAAATAACCTGTGGAATTCATTTCCACATGATACTACACTGACCATGGAATTGATAGCATTAAAGTACATCAGAATCCACAAACATCCAGTTTACAAGGAATAATTTTCCATATGTCACATTTAAGGCATCTTGACAATAAAAGAATGGATTCTCAATTAGCATAAAATTCACCTCCTAAAATTCAGAGAAGTCAAGCAAGATGCAATAATATGCCTGAATTGAAGATACATCACCTGGAAGAACCAAGCTATTATCTATACTAGGAATATTTTTGTGTTAAAGTGGCTAATTTAGAGCTCAGTTGATAGCAGCTCTTCAGCAGCAGAACTCTGTGGGTCAGTTGTGAGATTTAAACAATTCAAGCACTCTCACTGCAGAGGTCAATGAAAAAGGAACATTTTTTAAAGTGTGAATTGTCTATTGTTTGCTTTATTTTTATTAGTAAGTTGACATGTATGACCTCTGAAACGGTGGGCAATACAGATGAGAGTTGAGCCAAAGGCTCTTCTATGACACAAGTCACTGAGTGGTTAAAAAAGTGTGGATCTATTTGTCTGGAAGAAAGTTCCAAACTTGTTTCAATGTCAAGGACATTTCGCTAAGAGTGCTGTGAGGTCCGGGCGAGTATTAACTGTTGAATTTTCATCTTTGATTTTCTTTTCCTTTTTTTTTTTTTTTTTTGATACAATAGGCTGAAAAAAATGCAGACACGTAATGTTTTTGACAAGGATGACATCTAAATTAGGCTGAAAAGTTATGGTAGTTATCTCAAAGGATTTTAGATGTCCTCTACACAACAGCCAGTGTGTTTGTTTATATAGGTATGTGTTCCTCTTTCAGTACTGAACTCCTCAATGTGACTGGGAGAAAGCAAAGAATCTTCACGTTGCCTGAATCCACTTAGCTTAACTATAGAGGCAAAGTGTAAATTTTCAATCTTTGACAATAGCATTCTGTCTTGAGAAAACTGCTATGCATAAAGTCACCTATGATCAAAAGAATCACCAAAAATATTTGGTTGGTTGGTTGGCTGGTTGGTTTGGTTTTGGGTGGGGTTTTGGGGTTTTTTTTTGTAAGGACTATCGTGCAGCTAATTGGCACATAGGATGCAGTTATTGAAAAGAAAGTGATTTCAATGTATATGTATCTTCTCCATGGTTTATTTAACTAATTACTTCTCAGTAGAAAAAAGATGGATGCTACAGTAAAAAAAAAACCAAACAAAAAACCAGCAGTGCTCTCTTCTGGCTTTGCAGTACACTTCACATCTTTGTCTGCACTTCGTGTAATTATTAACAGCCACATCACATGTATAAATCAGGAACATCTTACCAGTAACATCTCACTAACTTCCATCCACTTTGGGTGTAAATAATAAATAAGGTGAAGAGCAGAAGAGCAATTCTTAGATCTAAGTTGCATGGTATATTAAGAAAAAATAAAAATCACTGTTTGGATTAATTATATGTTTCACAGTGAATTCCAGTTCACACTATTTCTTGCATAATACAACAGGAATGTCCTTTCTGACTACTACATTGTCCTCTTAGTAGATACTATAGCTACTTGACTGAATCTTTGCAAAAAGGTTAACTCTAAAGGAGAATCAGTTTTAACATCTCTGAGGTTGTTTTCATGATCCATTCTCACTTGATCCAAAAAGGTTAGCATGGTTGATAGTATAAAATAATTTTATGGGCACTAAAGCTAACAAAAGGAAGAGGAAATATTCTTTCTCCAACATGTTTTACTTGGTTATCCTTGTTTGGTTTTTTTGATGAGGATGATTATGATTGCTATTATTTGCTGATTTAAAAAGGTGAGATGACATAGGACAACTTAAGAAATATTTTGTACTGGATTTGGCAAAAAGTCTAATATTTTCTCAAAGATAAGTTTTGCCCATGGTACACCTCATAGATTTTGTATCATAGGCAAATGAAGAATTTAAAATTAAGATGCCTCTTAAGAACTAAAACATGGGGGAAAGAGCATGCTGAGCCTTCATTGACCTAGCACATATCCACAAGCATGACAAATTTGTTCAAAGCGGAGAATAAGTATGTTATTAAAAGTTTTTAATGCTTTGAGTTTGATTTCCTCTCTTTCCCCTATCTTTAATGGCATCCAGTCATTCAGGAGCAAAAGCTGCTCAGCGGTACCAAATTATATTTAAATGTCCCATTTTTGTGCATATTACAGATACTTATCACATTATGCATAAAAAAAGATTTTAGCAACTGCATAGTCAAAGCTGTTAGCTTGTGGTTAGACTGAATGTCTTAAACATTAGACCTGGTGAGTCTTTTAAGTCGTATGAATAATTCCAAGGATTTAGAAATGCAGTCAAGCGATTGCTGTGCACTGTTTGTATTAACATTATCAGTTCAAACATGCACATCTCTTCTAAACTTACATTATCTACTCTATATATAGTACATATCTATATCAAGATAGAAAAGAATAGGTGAATAACTTAAATGTGATAGGCCTCAACTTTCCAACTGTTTGGAAATCACAGCTCATGCTGGATTAAACAGCAGCAAAAAATTTAGAGGACAAATGTTTTCTTTTGAAATTTTTATTTTGTATTCTTACGCAGAATATTAATGATACATATATTGATGTGTAAAGACTGTGACTATACTTCAGTTTAGTCTTGACTTTATTTTAATTATTTAGAATTCATCATTGGTGGATGATTGAACATGTTAGTCATAGTTTAGGAAGGGTTCTTCCTTTAGAAACAGTATAGTATGGACTATAAATAAGAGGCTAGAAATAACAACCAAAAAAGCATTAGAAGAAAAAAACAAAGCAGGTATTGTGGCTTTGCAGAAGTGATGGGAATTTCACATTCCATAACAATTCTTAAAATCTCCAAATGCTCTTGTGAAAGGGAAAGTACTTTAAAGCACTGTTGAAACTGAATCATGATTCTCATTTGTCACCAATTAGTGTAAATAAATCAAAAGAAATTCAACAAAAAGATAGTTTATATTATAAACACACACATACACACATTTGTTAAATATACAATAGGCACAGACTGCTTTCTGTTGCACTTCCTTTGCTCTGTCTATCCACACCGTATAATGAGGAATTCCAGTATTCAAAATCCAAATTGCACAGTAGGGTGTTTGAAAGCAAGATCTAAATTTTAATTTGAAATGCCTTGCTTAACAACATTCCTTTTCATAGGTGAAAGTGCTAAAATACAGAAAAATTGATTTTTTTCTATATTTCACAGAACAATAATCTTAGGCTTTGAAAATACAAAACTAAAGCATTTTATCTTTGAATTACTGATTCTGACTGAGAGTCAGAATATATAACCTGCTTTGAATCATGGCATGATCTCGATATCACAAAGCCCAGTCACTTATACTGAAGATAAGTTAAGCATGATCTTGTGGGAAAACAGTTTAAAAAAAAAAAAAAAAAGTTATTTAGAGTATTTAAACAGTGGAAAAGTATCAATTTCTCTTTAGGTAATCATGTGTGAAAAATGCAATTTTGCCTTCCAGAGATTTCTGTGCATCTCCAGGTGTACTGATTTGAGGTAGTCTGGAAAGGTTAGGGTTTTATTTTCACAGAAACCAAACTATTTGCTGATTTAAATAGTAGTGAGCTACTCACCACCTATTATAATTTTCATGTGCAAGTTTGATGAGAATGAAAAAACATTTAGTAGTGTTGTGAATGTAGAAGGACCAGACTCTTGTAATATGCAGATCATATGACATGGTTTACCTATTTCAAAAGGAAAATAAATGCCTGCATTGCACATCTGTCTCTGTAAGATCTCTAGCCAGCAAGGTACTGCAGGAATCTGAGTGGCTGGATGTAAGTGAATTGCTGAAGAAGGGGAAGAGAGCAAGAAAGAAAACATCTTAATGAGAGTAAGATCAAATCGAATGAGGGGCTGTAAGCTTTATGCCATGGCTTCTTTAACATAAAAGCCAGATAAAGGGACTGCTGTGTTGGAGAAGGAAAGGTTCTGCTCCAAAGGGGAGTCAAATAATTGTGAGAAATGCAAATGATGTCTGAATTTACTTGAACTTTTACAGGCTAAAAACCTGAACAGTCAAATCCAAATTGAATTCAGTTATTTCTTCTAAAAACCTTCTGGTTTGGAGTTTTATTGTAAGTCAAAGACAGTCTAACTTCATTAAAAGAAAACTTGTACCCCTGTTTCAAAGGCACTAAATGCAGTCTGTTTTCATCTAAAATTAGAATGTTTAGCATGGTTTAGCTAATTCATTTGATGGAATGTATTGATTACAATGGAGTTTTCCTTTGAACCTTAGAGTTGGTTATTCAGTGAAACTCAGGACATATGTATCAAACTGAGCAGAAAGAAGACTAGAGCTGCTGAACTGAACATTTTACATTGCTTTATGTTACACTTAATTCAACAGCAATTTATCTATTTCTCAGTGGGAAGTGTTTTATAAAGGGGGAAAGGGGAAACTGGAGTGGAGATCCAGAGGGGGACGAGTACTACATTCGTCTCCTTGGTCTGGCAGCTAGCAGCAGCCAGACATGAATGTATTATTGTTCATAGTGCCTAACTGCAGATGTGCCAGCTTGATCCTCTAGCATGCCACAGTTTGATACCTTATTGTAAAGACAGCAAATAGCCTTGGGACATGAACTGTGCTGTAAACTGGAAGAATAAAGACGTGCTTCAAAGGAAACTATGCAAGTTTTTTCCCAAATGGCATGAGCCATTCATATGCATCACTAGATAGATTACAGTAGGAACTCAAGTAAACTACACATGAATAAGCCTGAAATAACCAAAAGGCATAAAGAGATTAAGTTTCTAGTCTTCCTGGTTTTCGATGCCACTGGTGTAAATGAAAGAGAGATAAATTATTAGCTACATTGAATAATAACATAGCTATATGTAAGCAAAGAGTAACAGGAAGACTGTGTAAGGTGGTACTAAAATGAAGGGAGCGTTATCTTTATATTGGGAAAAAAATCAAATTAATCAAAAGTCATTCTAAAATAGTATTTTTGAGGGAATAGTGAACTTGAGACAGCTGAAATGAGTAAGTGTACATTAAAGTTAGATTTTTTTTTTAAATTTCATAAACATCTTTCAGAATTCTATATTCAGTGATATATCAGTTTTATATTTTCCCTTGTTTATGAATTGTGGAAACAGCTGGCCCATTTAAAAGGCAAAAATATCTCCCAAAGTAATTTTCTTGCATGGTCTATCCAGTTTAACTTTAGAAATCACATCTCTGTCTACATCAGTATATTATAGCAAAGCTGAAGGGAAAAATTCAGGCTGTGACTCCCTTATTATAAATGAAATCTGATGATCAGATAAAGGGTTTAGATCTCTGAAATTAGCTTCCCACTTGATTAAGCAAGCTCAGATTTGATTACAATTTTGTTGTTCATTATACAGACTATCTTTTTTTTTTCTACAAGATCTTAAGGAGAAAAGAGATTCCTAAAGATGTCTTGTGTAGAGCATTATGTTGCATTTAAATTCTTTAACGTTTAAAGAAACAATCTATTAGCTCATGTTTAGGTGAAAAGATAATGAATAAAATACAGACAAAAAATATGATTTGCTAGTTACGCTTTTTATATGTTGAGAAATTTGGATGGCTACACATGTAGAGTGGAAAAATAAGGGGTAGGAAAAGTATGTTATCCAATTTTCAAAAATTTACAAATTAAGAATGTAAAAGCAGCCACAGTGGATTAGAGATCTATACAGCCCAGCATTTTGTTTCTGACAACCACCAAAAGTGATGCTTAGGAAATAGAAAAAGGAAAGGGCATGAAAACATGATATTTCACGAGTTTTCTCCCAGTTTGCAAAGACTTAGGGCTCAAGATTTGGATTGGGATTTTAATGGGGATTTTTCTCCCATTAACTTGTCCAGTCTTATCTTCAACTTACATTGCCTTTTACTGCCTACAATGTCGTAGAAGGAATTCCACAAATTAACCACCCTTTGCATGAAAGGCCCACTTCCTTTCACTTTCTTTTGACCTGCTATCTGTTAGCTTCATTTGACAACTGACAATAATACATAAACTGTCTATAGTTCTTCCACATTTCTGCACATGCTCCAAGCCAAGGCAGAGATGTTAGCGAGTCGTGGTTTTGTGGGTTTTGGGGTTGGTTTTTTTTTGGTCAAGAAAACAGTTAAATGAAATTCAACATATTTCAGAAGAACTACAGTCCAGATACAGCTCAAGCAATGACTAAGCAATATGTAAATTAAGAAGTTATCTAATCATGCTCTTCCTTCCTCATCAGCTCTAAAAATTGTAATTGACTGCTCAACAAATCATAGCAAACGAAGCATCAAAAGTTTTAAAAGGGATGAGAGTAAACACACTGATGAACAAAATTCAAAGACAGTTTGCCAATTTTTATTGAGATACTAAAATAACCTGATAAATGTTTAGTAAATAACTTGTGGTGGAAACCTCGTGTGTCATGATTTCCCTCATGAAGTTTTATGCATCTTCTAGCTTTGCTTGGACAGGAAGCATCGTGAAAGCATTTGAGAGTATTCTAACAAGGTGTATGTGTCCATGCGGGAACATGTGCCTATGTGCATTTGTTAGTACAAACAGGCTAACACTGTTGGACAGTCAAAACTATTCCAAAATTGTCTTATGTGCCATATTTGTGGCAGTTCAATATACTACTCCAATCAACCTGTAGGTACCATGTGTGAACTATTGGATTATTCCTAATCCATTATTCATTTTTTGAGTTGCCATATGTTCTAAACATGTAGCATGTGATGCAGTAATAACATGCAGTTATTTTTCTTCTCCAGCAAGAGAAGGTGTAGGTGTCTCCATAAATAGCTCATCGAGTAAGAAAAGGTAAAAGAGGAAGATCATTGTTTTTTTTATTTTATCTTGTTAAGTTAATTCTATTCATCCAGAAAACAAATTTAAGTTTTTGATAATCAACTAGAGTGAAGACTTAGACTCAGATTATATGCTTCCAGTCAGGTCCAGAGCATAATATCTAATTTCCTTTAGTCAGCCTTAGGATTTCAGGTTTTCATTTGGACACTGCAGTAGAACAAGAAAAGATGTGGTCACTGCAATTGTGCTGAAGATATGTAAGTCAAAATTACTGGCACAATAATTAAAAAAAAAGAAAATTAAAAAATCAATGAGATCTAAATGCAACTAAAGATTGTTTTATATTACAACATTTTAATACTTTGGCCATTCATCTTTTACATGCTGCCCTCTCTATAACTATAACACAACCTTATAAATAAATCTTCTTTTACAATTAATATTTCAATCTTTACACTTTTTTTTTGTTCTCCTAATACTTTGGATTTTTTTATGTTGACATATATTATTTGAAAGTCTATAACAGTTTAGACATTTAGAAAACTTGATTTTATTATTTTTTATACATTTCAAATAAAAATTAGTTTGAGGCTACTTCAAGAGCTAATTTTACTATTATCACTGCAAAGAGGTATGAATTTCAGCCATGGTAACAAAGAACTTAAGAGTATAATGAACACACTAAAGTTACTAATGGATGCTTATTCCTACAACCAATATGCCTTCCCTAACCAGGCACACAGTCAGTACTTATTCCAAGAGATCCAGGGAGTCCTGAATCCAAGAATGTTTTGATCGTGCTACCAGCAATTGCTAAGTTACAAAAAACCAAAAAACCAAAACCAAACAAAATTAATAATTTATCTTGACAGTGGGAATGCTCAAAAGCAAAAGAGCACTCTCCCTACCAAGTCAGTCATGCTTGCTGTGGTATTACTATAGCCTGATCAACCCTGATTTCTTCAGGAAGGGAGAAGAACTAGGCTAGAATAACCAATGGTTTAATAAGTTCCCTTCTGTCTGACATGGGTCTGAAAAAATTTGGATGAGGAAGGAATGAACCAGTCTTTAGAATCACAGTCTGAGTGGTCCTACAATGAGGTGCTCCATTAACCAGGCTGAGGCACTATTTCTCACCCATGTCAATAAATGCTTTAGAAACATCATTAGCCTTTCTCATTTCTTTGTGTCTTGGTTTCGGCTGGGATAGAGTTAAATTTCTTCCTAGTGCTGTGTTTTGGATTTAGTATGAGAAGAATGTTGATAACATACTGATGTTTTCAGTTGTTGCTAAGTACCCTACTGGTCAAGGACTTTCAGCTTCCGTGCCAATTGCACGAGAGGCTGGGAGGGAGCATAGCTGGGACAGCTGGCCCAGCTGGCGAACGGGGTATTCCACACCATGTGACATCATGCTCAGTATATGAATGGTAGGCGTGTTCCCAGAAGTAGCGATTATTACTTGGTTATCAGTCAGCGCGAGTAGTGAGCAATTGCATTGTGCATCACTCATTTTGTATATTCTATCATTATCATCATTATTATTATTATTATTTTCCCTTCCTTTTCTGTTCTATTAAGCTGTCTTTATCTCAACCTACGAGTTTTCTCACTCTTACCCTTCCAATTGTCTCCCCGTCCCACTGCAGGGGGGTGGGGTGGGGTGGGGAGAGTGAGTGAGCGGCTGCGTGGTGTTTGGCTGCCTGCCGGGTTAAACCACAACAGTCCTTTTTTGTTTTTTGGTTAAACCACAACACTTTGGGAGAGTTTTCTGGGCTATGGCTCCCAAATGGAGTGAGGAGACTTCTGAAACATGGCATCCTGTGTCTCAGGGTATTTCAGATTCTTGGTGAATACATAGGGTTTAGACAATTCCACAGTTTTGAATCTCATTCCAGTGTACCTTGTACACTGACAAGACAGGTAAAGTGCCTACCACACAGTCAGAATTTCCAAATGGCAATAGAATAGCCAGATTCAGTAGTTATTGAATCTAGCCACAATTTCTTCCTATTTCCACAAAATGTAAGTAACTAGGAAGTGAGTGAGAAATACACAGCCTTGTGTAGGAGGGTAGAAAGTATTGACAAAGATCAGCAGCCAGTGTCAATGAGCTGATCCAAGAGGAAAACAGGGACAAATAACAGAAAGGAGCCCTAGTGTATATATACCCAAACTATGTCAGCTTGCACTGTTCCTTCTCAGGTTTGAATCTCTTAAGCAATGCTACAGTGTATACATATCTCAGTGTACAAATAACTACGTATCATGAATGTACATATGAAACATTAAGTACACCCAAAACCAGAGAAGTTAAGTACAGATGCTGATCGCCTTCTACTTAGAGGTGTAGACTTCACAAGTCACTCTGATTTTATCAAAACTCAGAACTCTACATAGTTCTACATATTGCAGCATTTATTTTCTATTTTTAAAACCAGAAAAATCCTTTTTTATCCTTAATATCTACTTGTAACAAATAGTTGGCCCCTGCTAGCACAAAATTACCAGGCCAAGCTCTTAATCAGAGTAGGTTCAGATAAATACATGCTTTGAAAGGACTCCTTAAGTGTCTGTAATCACTAGAGGAAAAAAATAAAAGAAAAAAAGAAAACAACCCATGCCACGTGTCAAATTGTCCAACTGCATATTGTTACAAGAAGAATTATGTTAAAAACCATTGTTTTCAAACAACCATCTTCTGTTTGTTCTATACTTAAGACAAAGGACTTGGTCCTGCTGCCTTGACTCCAGCATGACTACCAGAGGAGGCTCCTCTGAAGCTAATGGAATTACTACTATTAAAAACCATGGCAGCATCAGGCCCATCTTCTTTATTTAAACATTCATTTAAAGAACACGTTCCAGATTGATGAATACGTTACATGAACTACAACTGGACCTGTCAAAGGAGTAACTTGCTTTAAGCTGGCTATGAAACATTTTGCAGCTATCTTAATCATTTGGTCTCGTAAGAGAAATACCAGGTCCCTTCATGAACACAGAAGTTCACATGAAGAGTGTGAAGAACACATGACAGAGTGTGCTGGGCCTTCACTGTCCAGCAAGACAACACATAAAAGGAATCTTTGCTCTTTCCTCTTGGATGGCTGTCTGCTCATGTCTCTAGTATGTTTTGATACTTCTCTTCTGCAACTCAGTTACTAAATCTTCCGAGAGGTTTGCACTGTTCTTCTCGAGTGGAATGTGCTGAAGGAAGCAATGTGAGCAGGGCACTCTCAACTCCCTAGTTTCCTGCTGCCCCAGCTGCCCTGCACATTGTCAGGATATGTAAATAATGCGTACAAACCAGGCATTACAAACCTCTCTCTTCCCCATTGCCCGATGGATACATTTTGGAAATGGTACCTTTTGCGTTGCTGAACAATCTGTCACTTGTGTCCTCCTCTTAAACCCCAAGTTGTACGGATGAAGGGACAACTAAGGATAATGTGATAGATCATACCAGGATGCTGCAAGTGCTCTGAATGCACTCTTAGGCTGTATTTATGCATGATGAAGCAAAAGGAGCTCACTTCCCTCACATGCAGGAAAAAGAAGAAACAATGGACTGTTCCTGTTTTTTTCCCCCACCCCTGTCTGTGGTCATTTTTACCATTCTGTAAAATACAACTACTTTGACGCTGTAAATGGGCACTCACTTTTCTCCAGTCCATTGACATAATCCTAATCCCTCTGTCATAACCATCACTAGGAGAAGAATAAAGTCTTCTCCTGATAATATTAACTAGTTTAGTGAGTCCTCTGTGAATTTTTTGAAAACAAGAATATAGATTTCTAGGTCACCAGATGTATATTTGAAAAAGTCAGCCTAGATAGCATGGATTTATAATGGTCCAATCAAGATCAGGATCTAATCTATATTTTCATGAACTCCTGATTCTCATTTAGCTAAAATAAAGATTTTAGCTCAGGAAAGGCTAAACTGAATGCTACTTATCTGCACTATGGGGCTTACCATTGCCGCCTCAATCCATCACAAATCTGTGGCAGCACTCTGCACTATGAATTGGCTGTCTGTTCTAAAATGTTTACCTGCTTTTTATAAGAGCCACCAAAGAGCCAAGCAAAGTGTTTATAACAAGGAGAAATGTTTATAATAGACCGTAGTGAAACCGGAGTCCAATGTAAATGGCAAAACAGAGTACAGAATACAGCCAAACAGAAGTCTTTGATCATAAAGGTGCCAGTTCAGGTACAGCAAAGAATTTTTAATGGGAATTTATTGAAGTAGCGTAACGTGGAAAAATGTCATGACAGGAACACCTTTATAAATAGACTTAATTCACTAATTATATAAATACACAGAATTGATTTAGGCTGTGTTACTTTGCCAGCCTGCAAAACCTTCATACGGTTAACTTGTGGTATTTTTTTTCTAAGAGCTGTGTACGCCAAACAAAGCAGACAGTAACACAGCACATCCAGAATACTGAGAACATATGTTGTCTGCTTTGGGATGTTTAGCCCAGATTTACAAAACAGAGTTTAAACCACAGTCTCAGGTTCCCTGAGAGTTCTGAAGCAGCTGTTAAAATAATAAATAAACAAGCTTGCCTGAAATCAGATGAGTGGACTGGAGAGTGCTTTATACTTTTGGCTTAACATGGCAGATATGTAGGATTCAGACACTTACTACCTCAGAAAAGAGGAAAGCCACCGTGCCCTCTGACAGACTCCTAATCTAGACCATCCAGGCTCACAGCATGCAGTTTCCCTCCTGCACCAGGAGATAAATCTAAACATAATTTTTGTTAATTTGGGGGGTGTGTGTGTGGGGGGGGGTTGGTTTGGTTTTGTTTTTTTGTAGGAGGATCAGCAACTGTCTCTCCAGGCTGTCTCTGCATGTTGCGCCATGCAGTTTTTAGCACAGACAGGAAGCATTTTCATAAGATTTTACCATTTTCATTTATTTTCAAAAATGAAAAAGTTTTGACTACAGATACATCTTGTTGTGGCATATCATATAATTAAATAGATATGCAATACACATATACAAATGCAATCTCAAAATTACACAAGTCTCACAGATAATCAGATACTATCTGCTTCTTTATTCTTTATGTATTCTCCCCTCAAAAGTTATCCAAACTGAATACAGAATCATGTTTACTACCAACATGTCTAAATATCAAGTTTTCTGTTAGCACAGTTATAGCATTGTTTCTCAGAATTATGTCAATGCCAACAAAATAAATATGGTTTTTATATAGTAGTCTGTTACCTGTAAGGAGAAAGAATGCACTTTAAAACATATTCCTGGTCTTGTCCTGTACACAACAAATGTGGCCACACCAAAGGTCCATGCAACTGAGTACTGTGTGGCAATTTGAGAATATTTAGGGAAGAGTATGCACAAGAGAGGATATATCTATGCTTTATATATTTATTCCCCAATATGCTGTTCTACTGTCCACCAACTTGCTCTATGGACTTCCTAAAACAGAAGTCATACCACTGTATTTAAAAATGCATCATGATTTTTTTTCTTCTATAAATTTGTCAGTCATTTTTTCAAGCTTTCTTTATCTTTTAGTTTAACTTCACATTAGTAAGTGAAGTTATACCATTTTCTTTATTCAAGCTTGCTTTTTGATGCTTCTCACTTTATATGCTAGAAGACAGCAAACAATCATTCTCTTTTCACCTCTTCTTTACCTTCATGCTATATAACTAAACTTGAAGGATGAAACCACACACTATGTAACACAGAGCCTTGAAAATTTCATCCATAAAATATTGTTCGTGGTCACATTAATGCAATCCAAATGAACAGATTGATTTAACTTGATTCTACAACGTATTTTAACACAGTTTGGCCTCTAATTCAGAGAGCTTCACAGCAGCTTCATATCTTTTTGTCTACTGCCAAGGATCATATTTTCCCATCCATCTTGGGTCAGAGAAACTTGGCAGAAAAAAAAAAGTACGAAGTAGTGAGCTATTGCAGTTTTCAGGAAATTTAGGAAGATTTGAACACTTTCTATTGCGTCAAACTTCATCATTAAAATAGCAAAAATAAATCCAACCTGCAAGGAAGGAAATGTGTTAGGGGCGAATGCTTAAACCTGGAAGTAACTTGACAACTACTGGATCTCACACACATACACAAACACAAGATTAACTACTTGAATAACTCAGAATTACTTGACATTGTTTAATTCCTGTTTGGCAGGTTTGGTAGTGAATGTAATTGTCTCTAACTATGAACATTTTTCAGACCATTACAAATTTTGAACCAATTAGGTGCATCAACTACTCAACCTAAGAATGCCATAACACAGGCAGTTAACAAACACTGAAGGGGATTCAAATATAAAGTAACATCAAACTGTTTCTCTAAGAAACTAATAATAATAACAGTAAAAACAATGAGGAAATGTGAAATGTCTATTCATTGTGGAAGTACAGTTTCCATTTCAAGGGAAAGCAAATTAAAGTATAATACAACAGCCTCTTCTAAGCAAACCTTTAACTCAAAATTGACCTCAGATTTTATAAATCTTTATAAACTATATACTATATATAACCTATTTAAATCTTTCAGATTTAACATATCTTAATAATGAATAAGGTTTCTAAAAGTAAGAACTAGAAAGTCAATGCCGTTTTAACAATTTGATGGGCAAATGAGGTTTACTTGAAGAAGAACGGACCTACATTAGAAGGTTTTGTATAGTCTGAAATAGTTGAAGTTAACTTTTTCTTTTTCTATCTGTTCTCACAATGATTATAAAATTACTTCTAGCTCTCTGCATCATTGCCTGTAAAGTCTTGTGAAATAATCTTTTCGTGCTGATCCTTATCATTCTCTTTCACCTTTTGCTCAAAGGATGAATCACAATGTTGAGATTTAATGTAAAAGCACTCTTAGAGTCTCACCTTAACAAAAGAGAACTTGTTCCCTTATCAATTGATACTTTCACCTGCTGGATGTCTTTTCAGAAGTTGTATCTATTTTCAAAAGAAATATATTAATGTTAAATTCAATATAAAGGGTCAAAATGCCCCTATCTATTGACAGAAAACTCTTTGGAACCAGCAGGTAACAAGATCAAAGTGCACATTAAATTCAGCTGGAACACTGCATCAGGTTAGTTAATGGTCATCTGTGACAACTGTGTGACTTTGGTAGATCGCTCAAGACTTCTAACACAGCTTCTAAAAAGCAACATGACATGGGAGGTTGTTAAATCACAAACATGGTCACTTTCTGTAAGAGACTGTATTACAGCAGTGCAATACTCTAAATGATCATGGTGTTACTTTCCAAATTTAATGCCTAGTGCTAAACTTCAGCTTTAATTCAGATGGTATAAGATTTGTTATCTTTATCAATCTCAACTCTGAAGATATTTCTGTTTCAAGTGTCTGGCAGCCTTTTATAAAGGTTATGACACCTCTCAGCCTAATCAGGCAAACCACCTGCCAGTATTTCTGCAATCAATATGCAGATTGCCTCAAATGGCCTGTGTAGTTAAGAAGTGAGCAGAGCTAGAAGCATATCAGTGCTCAGCTGCTCCCATGGCCACCCTTTCAAGGTGGCATAACAACAGCTAGTAAGTCTGTTATACCAGACATGATAAAATGAATTCTCCATTTAGCAGGTCTTATTGGGACAATATGCATTTAAGATAGTCTGTAATGATATGATTTTCTAAAGGAATGACTTATGGTTTGCTGGAAAAATCCAGCAAGATCTATTCAGGGAGCTCTGGGAAGAGTTATTTTTAGTATATCAATGTCAATGTACCAATGTTTGATTAAGACTCGTAAAGCTGTTGTGACTAATTCATGCCTCAAATCATATTCTACACAGGAGTGCCGTGACCCAACTTTCAAACAAGTTTGCTTTGATTTGGGGATAGGAAAGGGAGTAAGAGATGAATTGAAAAGCTAAGGTACTTGATCCTTTTTTCACTGAGTATAAAGCATAGGTGGCTATGTTCATTTTCTTTTGTCCTAGACAATCTCATTAAATCTGGGGAGCTGAGTTCTTGAAATTTGGAAAGATTTCATTGGAAAGGTTAAGAGCAATTGGATATGATAGGATTTACACCCCTTTGGAAATGCCTATTGAAAACCTATTAAATCGCAGGCTGAACTGGGAACTTCTTTTATCGTTGTCCTTAATCTTTCAAAGGTGAACTGACTGACTATAATTTAAAGAGACACAGCACTAGTTTGAATCCTTCATTTCTTTCTCACTAGATGATGAGAAACATAAATGGACCAAGGTGTCAATTACAATAGTGTTTTATTCTATTGTTTTATTACCTGAAATTTTCAAATAATTATAATTTAATGGGGGATTTTTTTTTCCCTAAGTTCCCTTCTGTCACTTTCCTTTTTAGTAACTTGGTGGCTGCTGAGTGATTTTCTTAATCTACCAATCTGAATTCACCTCTCTTTTAAATAGAAATACGCTTTCACATTCAGAGACTGATGTCAGAGTTTACACGCAGCCACTGTGAATTTTGCAAGCCCAGCCACTGCCCTTTATTCAGAAATCATGTAGGTGAAGCAGTTGAAGTAATCATTAAAAGCGCAGGCACAAGGCAAGCCTTAAACAGCAGTTGAACTACCAGGCTTAAGGCAGTTTCCCTAGTGGCAGATAGAGCAAATGCAGGGCCGCAGCATTGGCTGGGGGTGCTGAATGTCTGTGGGCAAAGCAGAAAAATGCAGCAGGAAAAGAAGAAAGAACAGAGCAGCCTAAACACAGAAGGAGAAGTCTGAGCAACAGGACTAGAGAAAGGAATAAAAAGAGCTAGAGCACGAAGCTCAGAGTAAAGCACTGGTATCTAAAGGCTTAGATACTGTTGTTATTATTTTTGTGGTTTTGTTCCTTTTTATTTGTATATTTTATGCTGTGAAAGTGACAAGGATTTCAAAGAAAACCTTTGCGAGCACCTATTTCTTACTCCAACAAAAATAGCTTTTAAGTCCACAAATTTAGCTGTATTTTTTACTACTGTCATCATAACTGTTGCATTTGTTCACATTCTACACAAAAGTTTCATTTCTGGAATTCGTAAGGTCTTTTTGATATATTGATATTTTTGTAAGGAATTCACCTTAATATTTGATTGTCACATATTCAAGCCAACAAACAAACAGATTCTACCGTAGTTCTACTATGCTTTTAGCATTTTTTATATTTTTGAAACAAATCTTAATATAAACCATGGAGTTTTATAATATAAACTATGGAGTTTTGCTTGTATTGTGCAAGTGTCAGGTTCAGGGCTCCAAGTCTTTGACAACTACATAAAACATCCCTGTCTTAAAAAAGTGAAAGAAAGCTAGTAGGGTAGAAGTATGAACTGCAGAGTCATTTCAGATGACAGACCCTTGTCTTGTAAGGTTTCCTCTACACGTCACTACAGTCTTAGCTTCTATCATAAGATTTTTTTTTTCTTTTTTTTTTTTTTTTAAATTCAGTTATTTCCTCTGTTGGTTCACATCTGCCCACTGAAGAACAGTAAAGGTCTGAAATATGACATTTATCATCTGTCAGGGTACAGAAAGGGCTGCCTTTACTAAAGTAAAGGACTACAGGCCTTTCAGCTCATTTATGCCACATAGTATGTTACAGGAATAGTATTATGCTAAAATAGCTATAGCATTATTAGTGCTATGCCTGCCTCTTCAGCGCTACCTCAGGGATATCTGTCCAGTGACACAGTCACCCTAACTACATGTAAATTATTAACAGTTAAATATGTTATAATATAACATCATATTTCATTTAAATAGGCATGTATTGTGAAATTTGCACTAGAAGTAATTCCGTTCACCTTTGCTTCCTGTCACTAGAGACTGACCACATCTGTCATGCCATTGCTATTCCCACATCAGCTCACAGCAGTGTTACGCTGACCCGTGCCAGTAAACTCCTGAAAGCCTCATGCAGTACCATTGGGGGGAAATTAAAATAAAGGTTAATGTCATTTTTTATGGTTGACTAGTTCTTTAAAAAGAGCAAAGGGAAGGTAGCCTCTGAAGCCTGAAGTATTTATTAGTCTGAGGATCATCAGGGAGTACCAAATACACCTGTCAAAGCTGAGTTTATCATCTTGTGAGGAGGAATTACAAGTGCTTGTTACAGGAGCAGTGAAATCATCAATACTGCTCTCAAGTTAGCATTGATGAAACAAAGATAGTAGCAGAAAACTACACACAAGAGTGAGTAAAACATAAAACTGAACTGTAGTTAATTTCCAAGCTCAGGACTAACCTCTACAGGATTTTTTTTTTCTCTAAAAATGCCTTACAGAAGAAGGAAAACACACATTGAGTAGACTCTGTGCACATCTGTGCACACGTGCTAGTATAGAGGAAAAAAATCTGTGTTTTGTATCATATATGTCACACAGGTTCTCTATAGATTATGATGAACAAATTTACCTCAGTGAAAATTTTCAATTGATAGCCATACAAATTCAGCAATACCATACTGGTAGAGCAGGAAAATATCATTTACACAATATTGGCCAGTAATTACCATTCTTCATATGGAAGGATTATTTTGTTTGCTGGTCATGAATTCCTTTTGCATCACATGCTTGATCCTTGGCTTTTCCAAAACTAGTCAAATAAAGTGACAATTAGATCACAGGTTACTGTAACTGCGTTGTTTTGGTTTGGTTTTGGTTTTTTAGATTTTATTAGATAACTAAACTGAGTAGTGAGTTGAGCCAGTAACTACATCCTGATGTCAGGGTACCATTTCCTTATGTCCCAAGCACCTTCTGGCCTAAACGGCCTACAATATCGAACAAGTAGCAATCGGGAGATGAAAGAGTTACCAATAAGAAAATGAGAACAGATGATTAAAGTAACTCACCAAAGTTTAATGAGCTAGAGCAACACAGTGAATCTAAGTCTCCTGCATACGTCCACAACCAAAAAAAATCAGCGAGATTTTGACCACTGCTGTATGATGACTTTGGGCAGGTTTGAGCCAGCAGTCACTAAGCGTGAAGGGTGCCCTACTGTATTGTCAATATTCTGCAAACTACATCAATAAAACACCCCGAATAATTAGCATAAATTCTGCCAATATTAGATTGCTGCACATGTTATTAAAAAAAAAAAAGAAAAAAAGGAGTCTTGTGCAATAACTTTACTGAATTATGTGTATGTATATACACAGTCTATTGGTTATTGCATAAAGTTTATCGATTTGCTTGTGCTTTGGATATTTGCTTCTGTAATAAACTGGTATTTTATTAATTGACCTGATGTATGCAAGGAATATTGGTTGGTGTATAGATCAATACTTGGAGAATTATATTCTCTGTGGACATATGAGCCATACTATTCTGACATTTAATAAATTGGATTAGAGCATATGCGTATTTGGGCAATAATTTCATTTGTAAGCTGTATTTCTAAACACAGGTGTAACTTACTAAACTTGTGCTGCTGATGATCTGTAACATTCTTTAATGTATATGGCATTGTGAATTCTGTTTACTGGAAACCATAAAAATAACTACATAGTAATTATGCAGGTGAGTTGACTGTTTATTTGACAGATTACATCTACAGAAGCCCATATCTGTTTTTCTTTACAGCCTTCCACTTAGATATGGAATAGGTTATGTGAGATCTGTACAGTAAGTACTGCTTAAACATATTTCCTAACTGCTTACAACATCTATTATTCAATTTACATACTTGTCAAGACCTGAGTACACCAGCAGACCCTAACTGCCCTGACTAGCCACATCTGGGGTCTCCACCCATGCATAATTTGTCCACTGGCCCAGGAGCTCCATTTAAATTGAGGCTCTTTCTTTTGCCTGAGCTATGTTGTAGGTATGTTGTGCTTTGACTTGCTGCCCTTGTTTTACTGTCTGGTGAGTGTGGATGTGCCTAGTGCTTGTTGACTGAACCTGACTGTTGTCACTGGACCTGTTCTGCTCATCTTGCTCAGGTATGGTGGGACTGCACCCCTTGTATTCATCCCTTTACTGCCTTGCTGTTACTAGTTCCTGGGCTGCCTTTTCTTGCTGAGCAGTATACTCTTGCTACTTTTGATACTTTTCCATGCCAGGATTAAACCAGGATCTTTCTAGGGTAGCAATGTGGTAAAAAATAGGGTGCACCCACAAACTCCTTGTATATGCAAGCACAAGTTGTTCCAACGCCTAAAATCTCAAAGCTTTGTAAGAAAGAAAAAAGGTTTTTTCTCCATGTAGGTTTTAACTCTACTTCAAAACAGGCCTTTTTGCACTGTAAGTATTAAACTGAAGTAACCTGCAAGTGCTGTTTGATATACTTCTTTTATATAATGAGGTGGGAGCATTTCTGGTTTGAATTACATTAAAAAAAATAGTATTTGCTCTGTCTTAGAATGGCTTCTTCCCTGTTAAGGGAAAATGGAGGACTTTAAGGAAACCTATAACTAGGCCTAATGTACAAATTGTACTATTGAGGGAATAGGGAATATATTGCACTGTTGCACAGTAGAGAGAAAAAAGTCATGGCTGTGGCTCCTTTAATGTCATTATTATTAAATTATGCGTTCCAAATGAAAATTGAAGTGCAACTAACTTGCTCTGAGGTGTATTTACTGACTGAAACGCGAACCATGAAGCTGATCAGCAGTTGAGTGCCTCAGATGAGAAACAGACCAAGCTTTTTTTGGAAAGCAAAAGCAGTACCAAATCTGTCAGTGCACTAGATGTGCCTTTTGTTCTTGGTTTCTTCTTGAATGATGAATAGAGGTGCATTGACAGTAGTGCAGTACCCCAGACCAATGTTATCTTGCTAATGGGTCAGTGGCAGAAAGATGAGGTGTGAGGCTGGATTTAAAATAAAAATACTGGAGTTTAAGAACAAGGTAGAGACAACGGTTTCTTAACTAACTTAACACTTCAGAGTCATAGGGGTCAGTTTGTCATCTATGGGAACTAGCAAGATATGGCTAAATCTTGTTTGTACTTCTTTCTTCCTTTTATTAAACTTTGTCTGGTGACTGTGTCTGCCTGGTTTTAGTTTGTAAATCATCTAGGGCAAGGACCTAGGGCAAGTAAGGGTAATCTAGCCACATATCATCTTGCAAGCTTGTTCAGTGTCCATCACACTGTAAATACAAGATATGGAAAATAGTTATAACTTTCAAATCCCAGTTCTCAGCTGGTTTTCTATGTGGGTGCTACCTATTTGACTTCACTTGTGCAGTTCAACACAAGTTGAATGGCTAGCCCAAGATTTCTGTTTTACAAAAAAACAATTCTTAATAAGGCCAGCTCTTGTGCAGATCTAAAAAGAAAGGAAAAAGTAGTAACACCATCAACAACCTTACCCTGCCCCATTCTTGTAGGATCTCACTGAGTGATGTGATCCAGTACACTCAAGATATTTGCCCCATTAAGGAGATGAATTTGCTTAAGCTTGCTCCTGTATGATAGATATTAGTGATCCTGTAACTTTTTTCCCCTCAAGTGGTAGGTTGTTTTCTTAGGAAAGGGCAATCTGAGGTAGTGAAGGAAAAGACAGAAACACTTGCCAATCATAAATGTTAAACTTAATATAAGACAGCTGGACAATTCAAGTATTAGGGGCAGATACAGGCCTGATTTGAAAGGAAAGAGAGCTGAGTGACCAGAGAGTGGAGAGACTGTGAAGCTCCATGCCTGCAAGAAAATTATTTGTATAGCCATATGCAAGCATTAAGATGGACGTGCATGCCATGTAGTGCTATTGGCAGGAAGGGTCTGAATCTTTATTTGTCTTCTCTCCTATGACAAATTTCATGCCCCTATAAAACCATTTTTACTTCTTCCCATACCAACTTAGCTTAGTGCCTAAATCATCCTGGTTGGGTGCTCCCAGGCCAGTTCCTCTCGTCCCATCTGTAGACTTCAACAAGACTGTGCACTACCTCCCATGTGGTAGCTTTGCCTGAGTTCTAGTTATCCTAACTCAAGAGGAACATTCTTTATCCATAAATGTGTGCACGTTAGGGCAAATTCACATGTTTAGTAAATAATTCTCACTCTTCTGTAAAAATGTTACTGCAGTTAATGGAAGAAATATCAGCCTATGAGCAGTGTGTGTTGAGGGAAGAACTGAGCTGAAGGAAATGGACAGTGAGAAGGGGGAGTATAGCTGCCATTCTGCTGACTACCTACTCTGTAGTCCTTCCAGTTACACTAAAACTACTTGTTTATTTTTGGCTTAGAGTAATTAGATAAACTGTTTGTATATGTGTCCATACGTGATCTTCATGATGTTATCAGCACCCAGAAACAATTTCTAATATATTATGCCATGATGAGAATATATTCTGCATTTGACCACAGCTTTACTATGGAGTGGAAGTTACTTCACCTCCTGTAATCACGCTTATGGGTTAAATGTCTGCGAGTAGAAACTCTTGTTTTAAGGCTTATGAACAACTGCGTTGTTAGACTTTTTTTTTTTCACTGGATACGTGGATCACTATGTAATTTTACTTGGACCATTATGCAATTTTCTTCTCCTAGAGTTTTCCTACTACAAAGTCTTGATAAGAAATAAGGCTGTGCCTTGGCCCACTGCACTGGCATGAGTTTTTCTAGTACTATCTGATGGCTAGTTATGTCCCTGTCCCTTCAGACTTCACTAAATTCCTGCTAAGGAAGAGTTAAACATTGCATAAAAAAGCAGGAAACGAGCTGCTGAAATGTGTCCTTCAGACTACTTCAGAGGTGGTTCAGGATCTAACTGCTGTTTCTGCTGCACATGCTCCACAATAGCAACATCAAGTGGACAGAGACAAGCTGCCAGCACCATACCTGCCCAAGGCCAGAGGGAGCACTTATTTTCACCAGCAATTTGAAGTGGTAAGCTGAGAAACCATGTATTTATTATGTTACAACTTTTGTCTAAGCACATTATAAGGTAGGTCAGGCCTGTCTTCTAAGAACAGCAAAATTATAGTACTGCAGAACTGTACTAGTTCAATACAGAACTTGCATGAAAATAAGTCAGTTTTTCTACATAGTGTACATTCTGTTAGTAGAAGTATAGTCACAAAGACCGTAACATCTGACAACAGGATTTCTTAAGTCCTGTATAGTGCATATACTAACTTTTTGATTATGGACAGAAAAGACAATTGTAAAACAGAATATTTTTACAAGACTAATGCATTCACCCCTGACATACAGCGACATTTTCTATTGGAATGCTGAAGTTCTTTAATATTAAACTTTATTTTGTCACGGGACAATTAGCTGGATAATGTTTTGAATAATTTTGAATTATTGATTAAATACTTAATGAAGTAGATCAGTACAAGACTTTCAAAATTCTCATTTTTGAGAAGTTCTGAAACATTTTTGCTACTAACCTTATAACTAAGTCAAAATACTAACAAAACTTACCAGAAGAAGCCATTTATGAAACATAGCTTGGTAAATTTTCAAACTAAACATGGATCCACTTCACTGTCCTTTCTACCTGGTTAGTTCCTGATGGTCAGGAACTAATAGGCATGGTTGGATTTCTGTTGTTATACCTAAAGAAAATGCCTTGAGAAGCAATTTGAGGTAGTAGAAGGAGGTGTCTTTACTCTTTCTGCAGCAACCTGGTTAAATGACTTCAGTTATCAAACTGCCTTTTTCAAACTTTAAACTTATTCTATTTAAGACCATAATATTTAAAGCTACTGTTTAAGAAATTACCATGTGAAAGAAAATCGGTTGCCACTGCTAAGTAATTCTGGTCTGAATACTATGGGTGTACATTAAAACATATCAATTATGTTCAGAAATTATCCATGTAACAGCAGTAGCTAGACAAAACTTTCAGACATTAATTTTCATTTGCATACATTACATGAATGCAGAAATGTCATTAGTGACAGTACACTGAAAATAAAATTAAGCAGGGGCAAAGTGTTTCAACACTACCACAGGATGGTCAGCTGCAAGTGAAAAATATCAGTTACTGAACAAGAATATCTGTCACTATCGTCCTAGAAGACTCTAAAAAGGCAACAGCCACTCTTCATGACACTGACACAGATTATGCTTATGCAGCAAGTTCATGTTGTTTGCTGCAATTGTAAAACATTTGACTGGGTCATGAAACCAGACAATGTCAATTAGTGCTCTGCATGAAGGTGGCATGCTGAAGAAATTTAAGGGATGCATTATTGCATTACAGGACTGCAAAGTATATAAACCAAATAGCAATTTCAGTGTATAAGGTGTCTCACCAGACTAAGTTTTCTCAAGGTCCTACAGCAAACTGCACACAAATTTAAGTGCAGTAAAAATGGCAAACAAATGCAAACAGCAAAAATGCAAATATATATGTATAGGTGTGTCTGTATGCATAGTTGTATGCTTATACACCATACAATTTCAGCAGCAGAAAATATGGACTTCCCTTTTCATTTAGCTAAGGGATAATATTTTTGCTTATTCTGACAGGGTTAATGGACAGTACACAAGCACTGACAAACTAAGATAGTACTGAAGCATTAAACAAGAGCATACAAGCATCCATGTAAGCAGATGTTATCACTTTTTCTCATAGTTAAAGCTGTTTGCTTAGCTCAGAATATTTGACGGATACTGGCACTTGAAACTTTCTTTGCTGTCTTTCTAGAAAAGGCAAGTCAGGATCCTTCTCCCTTCAGGAAACTCATGCAGATGTCAGATGAGTACTTCCAAGTGAAATCTAGAGCTTTTGCTTGCTCTTTCTCACTTCAATTTCTCAAATGCTTTTGACATGGCTGCTTTTTAAGCACTGCTGAAGAAATGGTCTGGCTATGGATGCAGTTCTACCATAATTCCAAGTTGTTGCACAGTAGGTCAACACCTTATGGAAAGATTTTAGCATCGGCATCACTGGCACTATAAATATCTTGAGCATTTTATACACTAATATTAGGCTTCAAAACCCCATTGTGGAATATGCATATTCTGCCTGATCCTTTTCTGATAGATGCACTGAAGATGATTTTTTAAATCAAGCTGCACAGTGAGTCATTGACAAAGTCGGCAGTAGAAACAAGCAGTGCTGACTGAGGCATTTGTTCCAGTTCCTAGATACTTTCTATAGCAATCAGCAGGAGTTACGTTCTCACTCTGGCTCATTAGAAGTTCAGCAGAAAATGATGTTTGCTGCAGCATGCAACTTAATAAAGAATGGGTGGAGCAAGTTACATATAAATCACTCATGATATTTAATTGCTGTACCATAGCAGGGAAGATGTACAGGCATTGGGATTTCCTTTAAAGAAAGAAAAGGTTGGACACTATAACATTGTAAAATGGAAATACAGTATTGGGTGTTTCTGCAAGAAATGAAGAACGAATTAATATCTCTGCTTAAGTATCTGCACATGTGTTGCCACAATTGCATCAGTTTTGATAGAGAAAGCCACTGCAACCACCTTACAGCTGTATAGAAATACAAGTAATCATGCTCACACAAAAAGATATAATATATCAAGTCTGAATATTTTTCAGAATGCCTTGGGTTCCCTCCACTTCCACTTACCTCACCTATGTACTTCATCTCCCGTCAACACTGCCTCAGAGAAACATATCCTTCCCCCAATGCAGATGTTACACTACTTTGAGTTTTATATAAGAAAAAACATTTTTCCAAATTATAAAAAAAACCCTGATAAACCTACTATCTAATCACCCACAGCTGTAAATCATTATTGTTAACATATAAGTTATATTTCATTTAAAGACCTTGTATGTCCTTGGGCAGATATTTCATGCCAAAACCTAGATCAGAAAGCAATAGCCTCCATAGGAGGGCACACCATATGTTTCCCTAACTAATTTAAGATACTGCTTAACAGAATGGTGGTTGTCTTTGATTACCCTGGAAAAAAGGTCTTTTGGGAAAAACAGAAGCATGCCTGTTTAATAGCTGTGTAGAACAGAAGTGTTTATAAATGGCTTGTTTCCATGCTAATTTTTTTTATTATTTGCAGTGTGAGTAAGCAGACAATCATGATGAGGAGAAACTCTATGTACATGCAAAAAGTGTATAAAGATGAAAACTGCAATACAAAGGAAAGCATGTGAAGCTGCATCTGCTTACATGGATGCATTCAGTTATTTGGTGCCTTGTTTTACTCTGTTGGTATAACCATACGACTTTTAAAGTTTAAAAAAAAGTCTTTTTTTTATCTTTGGCAAGTTTAAATAAGGTATTTAATTATCTAAAAAATTTAATTACTTCTCAGCTTCATTTTAGACATGGAACAACAGTTCCCCTGCACAAGCTTTCACATAAATTCCCCATGATTTTTATCACTTTTTTTTTTTCTGTTTCAAAGTGCAGACACTCCTGCATAGTTCCCCTCTCTTCAGCAAAATAACTTTCTTAGCAAGTCTTCTCAGACCTAAAATAAAGGAAAGACTCCCATTTCTACCCATGATTTTTACCCATAATTATCTAGTCTCTGCTCTCTATGCAGTAAGGGCAGACCAGGTATGTTTAAAATAGGCCAAAGTTAGGTTTTGAATCCCCTTAAATGATAGAACTCATCTTATGACCATGGAAGAGTTTGCAGTATTGCAGCTACTTCCGCTTGCTTCTGATAGCTTTTTTTTTTTTCCCCCTTTCATTGCGCTATTCTGTATTTTAAGTCATGGAGAACTCAGATTTTTATCATAAAATAATAACAATTCTCACAAAATCATTCAGGCAAGTTCGAAGTTTTTGCAACTTTTATATCCTGTGCAATTTTCAAACTGGCTTACCAAATTCTCATGCAAAGTACAGTAACCTAAGAAATGGATCATAGTCACATATTTTACTGTATTGAAATATTATGAATGCTAAATGTATAAAACCTTAACTGAGAACAACACTTCTTTTTACAGCTTCTCCCTTTATCCCTTTTCTCAATATATCTAAATCTATTTCTGGCAACTCTAATGAGTCCTCAGATTCTTTATGAATTCAAGCCAAGGGGTTAGAATTTAATATATGCTGGTCTTAGAGATGTTTCTCCCTTTGGAAGAGTAGAAAGCCTTAAATGAGATCAAGTATCTGAAGCTGTTATAAGGAGGAAAAATGGCTAAAGTGAAGAAGCTGTGGTGAGAAAACTGCCTAGAACAGGGAGCTAAGCTATGTAGTATGTTTTACCTTGCACTCATGCAGGTAAGGTGGGGAGTAAATGCAAGTTACAGGATAGGAATACACGTTTTCTCAAGTTGTTGCATCACCTGGAGTTTCCATAAGAATTACGGCTAGAACAAGGTGAATCTTTTGTAATGAACCCCCAACTGAGCAGCTGGAGCTTAATTTTGGAGTTTCATCACAATTCTAAATTTCATGGGTAACTGTCACAGATATTTTGGCACACTTGGGACTGAATTTAAACATTGTCCAAAGTGTAGAAAGCAACCACAACCTTCTCTGAGAGCTGTAAAAATTGCCTGAAAGTGAGAGACTTGAAGCACTTCATCTTATCTAAAGAAAGACTGAGATGCGATTGTATTATGGTCTATAACGAGCTTAGTAGTACTTATTTATTAAAATATCAGATGCTAAAGGGATCTTTAATCTGGAAAAGAAAAACATGGGAAGAATGAATGGCTTGAAAATGAGTTGCATGAATGCAAGGCCCTGCATGATCAAAAAGGGAAGTATGAGAGATTTTTAGACAATTTGTTGTACCTGTGACTGAATGTCCTTTTAATTTGGCTGCCGATTTTGAGGTCTTTTTTTAAAAGGGGCGAGTAAATAAAATCCAGAATGATACATGCAGCTTACAGAAAATTAGGTCAATAGTGTTGAGTGAGACTGAAAAGCTGCATAAGCAGTGATGTAAGTAAAGTAGTAAATTATGGAAGTTGGCAAATAACTGAGTAGTTATAAAGTAAATTCAATAGGAATAGTTTAGGGGTCTCTGGATTAGGTCTGCAATTGAAAAACTGTTTAAATGATACATGGGTGAAGAGAATTGGAAAGACTTCCAGGACAGAAAGGGCCTCTTCTAAATTGCTCCAGAACAACTTCTTTTAATCTGTGTACGAGTTTCTAAACTCTCACACTTCAGGAAAGCTGAAAAAAAGTCGGGTTATCTTTTTGGTGTTTAAGATGCTTTTTATTTTTTGGTGGCTTGAGGCCATGCAATTCAGTTGGAGTATCTAACAGAGTTAAGATTTCATGCTATTATTCATGGCTATTTGTATCTTGTGTTTAGATTTTGTCACTGGTTTAGTTTGGGATTTTTTTAGAGTACTTTTCTGGCAGGCACAATTCCATTACTCTCTAATCATGTCTGAACTTTTATATTCTGTTTTATAGATGGGGTAATCAAGATTATTTAAGATAGAAGTAGGTTGCCAGTAAAAACATAAGGAGGAAAAAAAAAAGATTAATGATTTGGGCTTATAATTTGTGTGACTTAAAAATTCACAATTTAATTTCTATCACATTATGTGAAAAGCTTTCTTAATTTTCCAAGTATTCCTCTATTTTTGGTAGGTTTGTCTATACAGCTTTTTCACATGTGAATGCCTAATGTAATTAGATTAATTCAAATAAGGTTTGTGATACAACTTCCTTTTTATTACAGGAAGATATCCCACATATATGACAACTCAAACTCCCATATTAGTTAGCATTGAAGCATACATTCAAATCTGTATGTTTTGGAGGTGTGTGAAGTGAAAATATTAGCTAATCTAATGCAATCTGAACTAATCTCCATAGCTTTGCATGCCTTTTCCCTTTCTGAACTTGGTTCTTGATTCCAAACACTCTTAACTTCTAATTTCCTGCCACTTGTTATAAAGGAAATTTCTGTTTGTTTTAGTAAGCCAACTGAACGTAAACTGAGGTTTTTAAAGTTCATATGACGTATGGTAAACACCAGCTCCAGGTTTCAGGTTCATACTCTGTCCAGATTCTGAGTAGATATTAAACTGGATACATGTTGTCCTGTGCATCCATATTGCTCCTGAAGATAATCCTCAATGTACCCAACCAATTTAGATGCTAAAATCCACCTATAAGAGTGATTTAGGCACCTAATGCTAAATGCTGTGAAGAATCTAGAATCATTAAATATTGCAATGTTTATACTGTATGTCATATGGTATATCCTGTAGATCTGAGCAGAACTGGGATCTAAACAGGTTTTTGTTTGTAAGCCTTTGGAAGGGGAGGGAGTGAAGGTTTGAGTCTCTGGTTCTGATTTGTGGTCCCAGAACTGATTATACATTTTACAGTAAAGCTGATAGATACAACTGGATCCAGTCTTTGGACCACCATAGTGAAGTACCAAACCTTGTGTAAAATGCATAAACCACCAAGCTAAGGAATCACAGCTCTTCTGTGGTCTCTTCTAAATCATGCATTCCTGTCTGCACAATGGCCAAGGGTCTTGGAAAAGATGACTTTGAAAAATCCACTGCAAGTTCCAAGTCTTTTCCCTACTGAAAACAAAGTTGTAATTGGAGTCACTGGGGTTACATAAGGGGTGATTGCAGCCTGTTCTCATATAGATAAGCATTTTTGCACCTTGTATGACCTTGATTGTTTGGCAGCTGAACAGATATTGCAGTAAGCTTCTGTTCATTTGAAACAATTCTGTACAGATGTTTTCATAGGATAAGACAGCTGATCAGAAGGCACTTGAAATCTGGGAAGAGATAAATATAATATATGAAATAAACAACTGCAACTGACACTGCTTGGACCTTTAATTGATGTATTGTGCTGACAGCAATGCTGAACATTTAAATGTTTTGTTCAAGATTGTGGAAACATTAACCCCTGGGAAACTCAGTCATGGGAATTACCGCACAGGTTTTCTCATAGTAATTTTTGTTTCAAAACAATATTAAAAATGAGTGGAGTAATGCAAAATAAATAGCATCCAGCCAAGAGCTTTGCCTAGATTTTGATCTGAACCTTTCTTTAGATTCAGGCAAGCCAACAGAGCGTTTATAAAAGCTTTTGTCATTTCTGGTCTGGTCTCTGAAGGAAATGAGATCACGGTTTGTCTCCTTCTCCTCTGTATCTATCTGTCAGATACAATCCCACCTCTATATGACAATGTTTAAATCTATTGACCAAATAGACTACTTTGACAGAGGTAGAGGGGCTTCAAATATTTATTTGTTAAAGTTAGCAAATGTGACGCCCATCTACAA
>NW_009214463.1:0-315 GCF_000690835.1 Fulmarus glacialis
CCCACCGTGGAGGAGCTGTCCTGCCGGCTCCTCCGCGCCTGGGAGAGCCTCTCTGTCAGCGGCACAACCTCCGCCAGGCTGCCCCGCCACCGCCGGCAGCTTGAGCCCGAGGAGCTGTCAATAAAACAGAGAATATACAAAGAAATAAATCATAAAGCTGTGCCTGCTGCTCTTCCTGCCTCCTCCTACCCTCTTAAGCTCCTTTGGAAGATATCTATGTTTTGCATATGCATATATATGCACACATATATATGTATGTGTATATATACATATACTTCTTTGTTTTGTATATATGCATACATGTTTATGTGTATC
>NW_009214463.1:374-726 GCF_000690835.1 Fulmarus glacialis
TGGTTTGCATATACATATACATCCATATGCATGTTTTGCCTATTCATAGACACATATATTGTATATAAGAGTATATATTTAGGTACATATACCTATGTATGGTATGTATGCATGTTTATACATACATATGTACGTACATTTATGCATACCTACATATAGCCATAGACGTCCACAGACATGGTTTGTATGCACATGTAGATGTTTGTGTACACATATACGTATATTCGTATGCCTCTATATACATATGTTTGGTATATATGCAGGCATGTATGTATATACGTTTTGCATGTACACACGCATATATATTCTGTATAAACATGTATTTCTCTACGTGCATCTCTGAGTGGTATCT
>NW_009214464.1:0-875 GCF_000690835.1 Fulmarus glacialis
TTGGCCTCGGCCCATCGATCCAGCCTGTGAAGTGCTATATGTAGGCTTTACGAGGATGGTGATGGGCAAGCAGCACGCATACCTCCTCCCCGATGGCTTTCGAAACTTTTAAATCAGGATTTTACAACGTGTCTGTGCATCTCTGTTTACCTGCAACAGCAAATCTCTGTGCCTGCAAAGATGACTAAATGCCGCCTTGGTTTTCAAGCAGAGGGGCTACAGCTTGGAACAAATAGCTGTGCAACTACCTGGTAAGTGCGGTTTTGTGCAGGGAATCTGGTGTACGTACCTGCGTCTCATATAGCATAGCTATAGCCCGTCTCCTGCAGTCACACTCTGAGGGCTGTGACCTGGGCTGCTTCTGAGCGCTTCGGTTAAGGTGCTGATTTTGCCTGGAAAACAGAGTTTTAAAAATTTTGTTATTTTTTTTAATCTCTATGGGATAAAAACGGATTTAGAAATTAGAATCAAAATACCGGGTTCTCCCCCTCCCTGAATGCTCCCGAACTGCTGATTTGACAAGGTGTTCGTTAAGACTCCTGCGTCTGAAGATGGGGAGTTTGAGCTCTCATCGCACGTGATACATCTCTTCTGCGCATTAAGCATGGCGCTTAACGCAAGCGGAGGAAAAGCTAATCAAGGAATGTACGTGGAGGCTTGGGGTTAAGTGGCGAGAGCCGTGGAGTTTGGATGCTCATTTTCACAGTGAGCCGTCACCCTAATGGACATTGATATTAATGATGGAGGAACCCCTATGGTTATATGGTTTGTTCAGAGTTTTCAAACGCTGGGCATTGCCTGGCTTTCAGAAATACCTTCCAGGAACTCCATCTGTATGTGTACATGTCTGAGACCATTTAACTCGGCCATTCCTG
>NW_009214464.1:906-5846 GCF_000690835.1 Fulmarus glacialis
TGTTGATAACAATGAAATTTAGTTATCTTGTACCTAGAATTGAATTGGGCAGGGAGCAGTGTTATTGCTACGCGTGAAGAGTGTACAATCTCTGTTTAGGTAAGAGTGAAGGTGAAAAATTTTAGAGAAATAGAAACTGCTTGCTTGGAGTGAAACACGGTGACCTTTGTTATGCATCAGGTCTCCTCCTAATTTATTACACAGGTAATCGAGACTAAAATCGGCCCTTTTTTACCCCGTTGGATGCTATAGCAAAATCAGAATAATCAGCCTTCACTTATTGCTGCAGATACAAGAGAACAGACAGCTGACCCAAGTAAAAATGTTTGTGTCTGGAGGATCTTCTGCCTTCCCGAGTGAGTTGCCAGGCAGCTGCTCTTCCCAGTTCCTGGCGGTGTAACGGGGGTGTTTCTGTTGTTTGGTACCTGGTCTGGATGGCCAGGTTTCAGAATTGTGTTCCAGGTGAAGTTAATGTAAAAAAACTTTTTAAAAAGGGTTACGCATGGTAAATGCTCTACAAAGTTGAATGCTTCGTCCTTGAATACCTGTTGAGGCTGGGTGGCCGCAGGGGACTTGCAGTTATGTTGAGGGACCAGGTGAATGAATTGGTTGCCACCCTGCACGGCCGAGGGTGGGAAGAGATGACTTTCCCTCGTCTCTTGCCATCTCCCACCTGTGTCTTCCTCTTCCTCCTCCCCAGTTCCCGTACTCCCAAGGGAGAGCAGTGCTGCATCTCGGTGATCCCCAGCTGTGCTTGCATGAAGTCTTACAGCGAAGGGACGTGACAAGTGCAAATAGAGCTGATAAATTTGCTGCTGTTCTTTATCTACATAATCTGATTGCAATTGATAGATAATGCCACCACGATAGAGCAGAGCTGCTTCCCATTATCAACACACCTCTCCTTTTTATCCCTTTTTTTGTATTTTAAATAATCCAGTGCAAGTGGAATATTGACTTTAACTGAAGGGAAGTAATTAATCACAGTACTTATGAGTAGATCGTTCACTGCGGCTTGCATGCAGGATGGGTACCTGAGGCCTTTGTACTCGGTCAATCAAGGCAGGCTGATACGGGTTGCTGGCACACGGGTCACCATGCTGTTGGGATGTATTAGGCAAATGTCTCTTCTGATCTTGGGCAGTTTAACTTGTAAGCAGAAAGCCATAGCAGCGGGCTCTCAAGAAGAGTGTTCCATAATGTTGTCTTTGGGGTGAAGACAGCTGAACCTACTGCATGGAGGTGCCTCAGCAGTTGCTGGTGGTGATTTTCCTGCCAGTTATTTCTTGCTTGGTGAAGTTCTTGCTAGGCTTCCTGAGCTGCAGTGAGTTAAGGGAGAGGATTGCTGCAGGATCTTGCATCATTCAAAAAAAAACCTTTGTTGTAATGGCATCTGCTCAACCTGGCTGCACACACACGCTTTTCTCCCGCAGCATCCCACATCCACGTCCTGTCCTTCTTCCATCCGTAGTTCCCACAGCTGGGTTGGAGACGTAGCACAGGCCAGAGCAAGCTTCAAGAAATGAAAAGCAACTCCCAAACCACCCGCTGCTTTTTTATTGTTAAAAAGATAACAGTTAATTAAGGACTAGAGAAACCTGAGGGGAGTAGTGTGTATGTCCGTGAAGGACTCAAAGGATGTTAGGAAATAAAGTCTCCTGTGGACAGTAAGACAATTTTTTGCATGTGAACTTGCTTGTTTTGACCGAGAGAATGTAAGTGGATCATTTCTGGACACCTTGGATGGCAGCAGGGAGGATAACAGTCATATTATACTGAAATACAGTGTGATTGCTTAGAAAAAACTATAAGGGAATTCTTCAGGTGCAAATCTAAAGCATGTGTTCATGCCTTTCCTAATTTTTACTTCTCGTTACTTTTTGTAATCAAGGGGTGCTCTTGCATGCAGAATTGGGTATGCAAGGATTAAAGTCTTTGCATTGGCCTTTTCTTGGGTCATGACCATAAAAAGTGGAGCATGGGTAGTCTTCTCTTAGGAATGGGATCAGGGTGTTTTAGGTAGCATGAAAAACCAGAGCGCATCCAGAATTTTGAAGACAGTTAAAAGATCATGCAGAATATTCTTATTATATGGAGTAGACCATGTGGGCTAAACAATTAACATTAATTTGAAGTTCACACATTGTCAGTTTTATTTATAAAAAGATGTTGGATAATTAACACTTATAAGAGCTAGTAGATAAATCGGTAGCTTAAAGCAGCGTCTTCTAACAGTGTACAAGAGGTGCTCATTCTCCTACAGATATCACACTTCCTTTTAACATCTTTATTAGCCTGTTGTAAATTCATATGAATGGGACCACAATGTACTGCTGACTCCAGCAATGTATTTTGAGCACATGTATTCTTTGATGGACAGTTGCTTACAACTTCTGGTTTCCATGAAAATCCCCGATATATAATATTTTCTTTGAAGGATTTCCATATTTAAGGCAGGTGTATAGAAGGTGATGCCTGAGCTCTGAAGTTGATCTCTCGTGATATTTATGGCTGCATCATTAGGAAATCAGATCAACAGCTTTTGATGCACATGTTTTTTTCTTTTTTGGACTGCATTTTCATTATTCTGTGATCCGATTCAAACCGCAGAACTCTGCTGGTGTGAGAACAGAAGATTGTTTGAAGTTTTTTAAGTAAGAAAGTTGTTTGAAGATGTCTCCAGCCCCACTTGGCTTTTTCCAGGGAGCCCACAAAAGAATCCAAAATGAACAGTCATTTTTATAGAAAATGCCATTAAATCACTAAGTAGCTTTTTCTAAATTTATTTTTTATTTATTTAATTTTGGAAATGCCTAATGGGGGATCTGGCTTTGTAGGGTAAGCGGCAGAGGATGTTCCCTGCCCTGAAGGACTTGAGGAGGATTCAAAAGGAGCGTAGACACCGCCTGAGCCCTTTGCTTGGGGTCACAGGAGCAGGGACAGCACTCACACCCCCATCCTATTTTCACACCCATCTGGTTCACAGGGACATATATAGTTCAGCAAGCCAAATGAAAATGTTTGGATTCAACCGTTTTCTGTCAAAATGCTGTTTTTTCAAAATGGAAATATTTTATGAGAACATGTCAGTTTTGACAAATTGTTTTGATGGGTGAAGTCTAAACAAATTGTTTTAGCGTTCTATGTTATTTTGATATAAAGACATCTCATTTTGACTCTATCATTTAGACCTTTATAACATAGTTATAATATTTATATGTTAAGACTTTTATTACATATAAATATTGCATCAGATGTGTGACAACTTTACAAATAAAATACTAATATTATAAGGTTTCTGTATTTTTGCAATATGTTATTTACCTTTTCAAAAACTGCATATCTTAAATACATATACATATATAATATCTGTATATAAACTTTTGAACGTCCTGAATTACTTGTTTAGGAAATTTATTTTTTTATGAGGTCCTGATGTTTTAATTTATTTCATAATGGAGTGACAAGAATTGCCCAGGTCCTGTCCAGCTGTAATTCCTATTTGTTAACCGTTTTTGTTCATTCCAATCCTAGGAGGGAGTTAAATTTTTAATAATAAGAATAGTTGCCACAATGAGAGTGTTGACACTTAGCAGATTTATCCCAAAGATTTTAAACCATTTTATAAAGCTGTTTAAGATGCTGTTCTTCACTTCGCATAGGAGAAAATTGAAACTCTGTTGTTTAGAGGTTGATGGGGTCCAGTGGGGATTCTCCAGTAGAGGTGTCGACAGGTTGCTGGTGATCCTGGGTTATTAAAAAAAACAAAACAAGACAAAAAAACGAACATGGAAAAACATCTTTTCTGATGATTTTTTTTTTTTTTTAAAGTATGGACAAAAATGAGCATAATTTGTTATTATTGCTTGTCTTGGGCCCTGTTACTGGCGGCAGCAGCTCAGATCCTCTCAGATGGGCTAGTGTTACGTTGTCCTTGTGCCTGCAAGTTTGTACTCAGCATGCTCAAATGGTAGGTAGATAAATGGGCATAGGTATTCAATCACGCGTTAGGTATTATTTCGTATTATTATGCATTATTTTGAAGTAACGGCACAGTACTTTCTCGATGGTCCCTGGAAGCACGGTGTTGGCTGTGCTTCTTATGCCTTTGCTTGTGGCTGGGAAGGGCAAGGGTATCTACGGGGTATGTAAAGGTGTTTCCAAGGAGTAGCTTATTTAGGTGCTGTAACCCCATAAGGGATTTGCGCTGCTATTAATTTCTTTTACTGAATGCAGCAGTTCAAATTCCTGAGTCTTGCTTTTGTCAGCTGGGGGAGTGGTTTGGGGGTAAAAAAAAAAAAAGAATCACAAAAAGGCAAAAAACCCCCTCATGTTCTTTCCATTGTCTTCTCAGTTTTTGAGATTTCAAGGTTTTTCCTGTGCTTTGCAGTGTACTCTTCTTGCAAACAAAAAAAAAAAAAAAGTAGAAAATGAGGATTTTCATATAAACAGAGGACCTTGGGAAAAGTGGCTTGAAGAAAAACAGCAACTACTAGGAGACTAGATAAGATCCCAAGAGTTGGTAATGTGATAATAGTATCTCATATTCGTTGAACGGAGCACCTATGACTCAGTGCTTTCATGGACTGTAAATGTTCTTTTAATCTCTTATTTCTCTAGAGAGACAGATAAATCTGAACCCATTATACGCTGTGGCTGAGGCAGGGCGCAGAGATTTACAGGATCGGAGGGGCAGCCGGTTGTGCACCGGGAATGAAGCCGCTGTCCTGGCTCTCCAGCGCGCGGTTAGCGGGATTACGGGGGATGCGGTGGTGCGGGGGATGCAGCGCTCTGGCCTTTTCCGACCGCTGTTTGCGTGGCTTTCACGGTCAGCACGCACGGTGCAAAGGGAAAGGGCTATTTTTGAGCAGCTAATGGTGAAAAGCAGGGAAAACCTGGTGCTAGTGGTACTTTGCACATCGACCAGGGGTTGCGGCAGC
>NW_009214464.1:5877-6670 GCF_000690835.1 Fulmarus glacialis
GCGGGGGGGGGGCCCAGCCCCCGGTCAGGCCCAGCCACAACCCGGAGTCATTTGCTTGGGAAAATGAGATGAATGAGTAAAAGTGAAAAAACGGCAGGGAGTCGAAAGGGGAGAGAGGAATGGGGAGGTTGGGGGCAGGGTGAATCGAGTCGAGAAAGAAGTGGGAAGAATTATTATTATTTGAGGGATATTGGGTGCAATCCGTTTTTTGATGGAGTTCAGCCCTGTGGAAGGGGAGCTCAGTTTTATAACGTGTACCGTCACTTCTGCGGAAATAAATAGAGTCTTAATGTGGAAGGGTCCTCTTTCTTTCTAATTTAAGGATCTGCTGTAATATCTGCCAAACTAGAAGCCGCTCTCTGAAATGAATATTTTTTACTGAAGGAGGGCTTTGTATTTTCCCCCAGGAGAGGCTAAAGTAGTGTGCTGCAAAGACTGCAGTGGAGCAGGTATACTAGGTTTTTATTTTTGTGGGTGTGGATAATTTCACCGAGGTCTGCGAGGAAGAGGCAAAGCCTTGGCTCAGCCTCAACCAGCCCAGCCCAGTGCTGAGTCTGGGAGGTGGTGCACCACTGCAACTGCTCCTCAGGAATTGGGGAGAGAAATGTGGGATCTTTCGCAGGTCTTTTTGTGGCGATCTAGATCCAGATGGATTTTCCTCTCTGTCCATTTAGTCCTGCATGAATGCAATCTGGAGCAGAGCTATTGGCTCTGCTATGGGTACACCTTGGCCCAGCAATGTGCAGATCTGGCCTCTGTTTTGGGCTGCTTTCATAGAATCATAGAATCATTA